>NW_007578519.1:252908-320719 GCF_000690725.1 Stegastes partitus | reverse complement strand
ACTACAGACATACAGCTACCCAAGGAGAGGCTATAGCTCTGCTAGGATTTCTTTAAGACTGTGTGTGCTTTGAACTAAATGCTAACACCAGCATGGTGAACAGGCTTACTGTCACATTGTGGATATTATGATGAGTAGCAGGTAAAATTCAAGCAGCAACTTTCGCTGCTAAAACATGAAGTACAAGTCCCAAGAGAAGAGCAGTTCCTCGGATGGTCACTTGAGGCTGCCTGTAGAAGTGATTCAGTCCCCATAGACCTCCATGTTAAAATGTTAGCAGAAATAAACATGTTTCCACCTGTTTTGGCCTCTATAGCTGGTTTCCCGGTTCATGACAGCTGCAGAAGAGGTACGTTTTTACATAACTGACCCATTTACGTTGCATTAAGGCTTGACGTTATGCATAATTAAGGGTGTGTCTGCTCGGAGTGACAGGTGGCTGATGTTCCAGGACAGCGAGTGACCAGAGATGGTGGCATCATGGTTTACCTCAGATCCACCTCCTGGACAGGAAGCACTGTTAAAATGGCAAACACTTAGAGGTTTGTTCATCTTTACAGTCCAGCCTTCAGCATGTTCATCATCTTTTTTAGCTGGAAACACAAAGTGTTCAGTTAGGAATCAGTTCAAACATGTCTTACCTGGTGCTCTGTGAAATCTAGACATGATCTAATACAGTCTGAGGTCAAACGTGCTGCTAAAAGTGAACGAAGACAAAGAGTCACGCCAGAACCTTCACTGGCTGCTGTGTCTGGGAACTGGTTAAGGAATGTATTTGTGATTATAAAGGTCGGATTCTTTGCTTGCATTTGAGATGCGTTTGGGAGAGCAGGGCAAGATCCTCCATTTATAGAAGCCTAGAATCAAGATTGTAGGAAGGAGGAGAGTGTTGGCCAAAGCAGTGTCGAGACATTTAAGGGGTCCGAGGGCAGAAGAATCAAAAAGTAACTGCATCTGTGTTTATTATTCTGGTTAATACACTTTTTTTTTGCTCTCTTCTAACATGAATTGTGCTTTTCAGATACCTTGCTCAGAGTTCTGGGTTCTTTTGTGTCTATAATATTGTTATTGAAAGAAAAATTGAAAAATAAGGTCGCTTTTATGCACCAGTGTGGCTTGCTTCTATTAATATGGTTAAATAATGGTTAAGAGTGTCAAACGTGACGTGAGAAGTTCGACTTGTGGCCATTTTTGAGTCGACTTTGTGAGTAAATGTGGATGTAGGCTACAATATGCTGAAGTTGTTGTTATATATTGAATTTTTGACCACATATTTTACTCTGCTGTCTTTACTGAGTTAAGGAACAAAGTGTTTCCTTGTTTTCTGTCTTGTGTCATGTGTTCAAGCTGCTTTGATTCAGCTCTGGGTGCTGTTTTAGGTCTTTCTTTTAACAAACAAGGTGATTATTATTTTAGATGTATGATCAGCACTCTCAGCACTGTTTTTGGTATTTCATTTTATATCTTTAGGTGTGCATATATACACTATGTACATTATATTATGTGCCTGTTGAGACCAGCTGATCCGTCAGGTGAGCCGCGGTGGTTTTTCTTTGCAGGCAGCATCTCTGCACGATCCTTTGAAGAACAGTGTTGACGCTCAGAGCATCACCATGAGGTAGCAATTATTAAATGCTCTGGTATCGGATAATAATCTGCAATAAAATATTCTTCAAAATTCAACCTGAGGGGATGTCATGTAGAGCAGTACAGCGAGCAAGGCGGCGAAGACAGCCTTGATCAAAAAGGCCTCAAACCAGAGTGACTTTAACTGATTAGGAACTCTCTAACGCTGCATGTTAATTCATTGTGATATGAGTAGCATCTCGCACAGCAGGGGATTTACCAGAGGCACTGCTAAACTAGTGATCCATCCTAATGACTGCAAAACAAATATCTGTCCACTGCAGCTTTAGAAGTGAGCCTGCAGAGCTCCGCTGATCTCCTCTTTTACTCGCCTACAACACACACTCATGGGCTGTGTCCTCAGATCAGAGGACAATGGCCGGGTGAGAGTTACTGCTAGCACTGCTCAAGACCTCAGTATGTGTGTGAGCATTCGCTCGCTTTCTCACGGCCCTTAAGAAGAAAAGAGGCCTTGTCTGGTTCCATTAGTGACCTGAGCAGCAGCAGCAGCACCACTCGGCCCCGACTGACTGGAGGACAGCGCTGATTAGGCAGCAGCACATCCACAGAGTTCAGCCGGAGAGGAGAGAGACATGGTACAAGAAGGAGATGAAGGAGGTGGTGTGCAAGTATAATAAGAGTCTCAGCTGTTTAAAGCACAGACATTTGGTTGTTTACCTCTAGTGTGTAAGAATGATACACAGGAGCTGGCAGTGAGGACAGATAATAACTTTAAAGGAATAGTTTTAGGGAATTTGCTCACTTGGTTTCTTGCAAGAGTTGGATGAGAAGTTTAATCTCTGTTCCCTGTGAATGTGGTTATTAAATATGAAGCTACAGCCAGAAGGTCTCGACTGAGTTTACACAAAGAGTGGAAACAGGGAAGTAGTTGTTCAAAACAACCCAGTAGAACCCCTAAAGTGCAATCTTCACATGTTATATTTAGCTTGTTTAATCGATAGAAAACCCAAAGTAAAAAATAAAACCTTCTTCTTGCCACTGATTTCCTCTGTAAAACCACAACTTGGTGTTTTGACATTTCAATTTTTTGCACAGACGAAACAAACAAGATATAACACGTCAATGGTTTAGTTTAGGAAATGCTCTGAGGTGGAATTTTTTTCTTACCTTTAAACAGAGCTGAGTTGGTCGTTTAAAACTTTCTGGAACATTACACCAACAATCTCCTGACTGTAGTATATTTATCCAGCAGATATTAAAGTGGTGATGATGTTCCCATGTGAAAAAAAAGTCTAAATATTGCTTTAAATCATAAAGTTTGAAAGCTCAGCACTCCGTTTAGAAAATATTTAGGAAGACGTTCTTCTAACCTCAGCTGATGAAAGTACACCTGTGCTTCAGTTTAAAAAAAACCTTTTGGATCACAGAAAATAAAGATGGAAAGTAAAAGATCAAAAACAAGAGACAACATTTGCAGGCAGGCACAGATGAAAAGAGAAATGAAAGTGTGAATAAAAGACAAGGAGGTAAACTAAAGGAATAAAAGTGTCACAAGAGAAAAGCAGAAAACATGAGCAGGAGTAATATTATATTACTTTATTTATCTTTTGTACAATGTAATTACAATACAAATATGTTGGTTTAAATACAAAAATTCTGTAAATAAAGATTAAAAATAAACTCCACTGGTTTGCTTTGTTACCATCACTAAACTATGGTTTTACAATCAAGTTTATGAGGTCATTTAGTTTGCTTTAACGCGGAACACAATTAACCTACATTTATAATTTGGAGGGCGTGCAAACAAGAGTCGGGGGCTAAAATATATCTTGGATGAAACAAAAGTTCATGAGTGAATCGGTCGAGTTTTGTAGAGAAAGGAAGGTAGGAAGAGCTTTTGTTCAGAGAGGAAGAAGTGTAGAAAACAAAAGACGATCCGAGGTGGTAGAAATCAGACGAGTGGCTCATAAATTTAGACTCTCTGAACGTCCATCCCATCAGACGGGGTCGCTGCCACAGGAAGAGACCAAATAAGCTAATTAAACTGTGGGGAGTTAATGAGCAGGAAATCTAATCAGTGGCAGTCCACATCCATACAATTCAATTCCCGAGGAACATAACAGGAGCATCTCTGGTTGGATCGCAGGTTTCATAACGGACAGAAGCGACCTGTGGAAAAGCCCTTCGATAGAGAACATTTCTACTCTGTGATGGTGCGTCTTCTTTTTTTTTGACAGCATTGGAGTTTTAACTATAGAAGGAGTTGCACAAAAAGAAATCTTGCTTGTGAGATTGCAATTATACAATCAGCGGCTTTTTTTTTTTCCGTATATGATCGAGAGTGTTTCTGAGGTTTTAAGAGTTGAGGAAGATGACGCTCGAATGAAAGCAGCTCGGCCTCGAGAAATAAAGACGGCAGACTGTGCTCGCCATGAATGTGTCTTTGTTGTCAATATTTCCGCACAATCTGCCTCCCGCTTTTATCTCGTCTTATCTAATGTTCCTTCCTTCTGACTTCCTCCGTCTCGCTCTGTAAAGGTACGGCCCCGTTCTCTCCCCCAGTCGCTCACATGCAGCTTGTCCTTCCTCTGCTGGCAATCTACGCTTCTACTGGTACATTTTGCTTCTCTCGTTTTTTGTTTATTTTTTCATTCTCCATGCCTGAGTTTGTATCTGCTCACGTTCCTCTTCTCTTTTCACCTCACATCATCTGCTCTGAGTGCAACACTACAGTCGAGGTGAACACACAATCACACTGATGAGACTTTACCCTGTGTTTGAACACATAAAAGGATTCATGAATGTTGGAATGTAGTGCATTATTTTTTTTTAACCAGTTGCACAGTGTTGTTAAGTTTTTCTTTCTTTTTTTTTTCATTTCCACTGAGTTGTTCAAGTTCCTTGGGTTTGTCTGGTGAAGATGGAGTCCAGAGGACTGCTGTGCTGTAGTGTCCAGAGTGTCTGTGTGCTGGAGATCCTGAAGTGATTTTTCATGTCCCGGTGGCCTCGAAGGCAGGCGCTAGCAACAGAAAACGGGCTACACGGCCGAAGTGAAGCCACGCGGACTCGGCTGGCCCCTGCAGCAGTGGAGCATATATATGTGAGGGCGGAAGAAACATGCCGCTATATACACTTGTCTGACATGTCACACTACACAGCTGTACTGTCAGCCCCGACTATTTGGTTCCTGTTACATGGTTTCCCACAATGCGTTCCCTGTACTACTGCCCAACCACACCTGTTCACCGCCTGCTACCTGTAGCGTCCCTACTCTGCACGATTCAACAAAAATAAATATAGGGGGTAAAAAAAACAACATGCTCCTCAAACACTGCTTTAAATTTTTTTGATTTTTAAGTACACATAACTTGTTAAAATAAAAAATAAAATACAATAAATAAAATAATTTTGGCCATAAATCTCTACTATTGGTCAGTAAGTCCTTTTGGGTGGGTAGGGTTGAGTCTCACATCGTTGGCCAGTCCTTTCAGGTGTCCAATCTTCTGCTGTGCTTCGCTAAGATCAGCATCAATCAGCCGACAAACTGCTTCTCTGTTTCTCTGCATATCTTGTGTGATGTAACCACATCTGCTAAAAGTCTCCACCCAAAATCAAGCAAAAACTGCCAAAAATAGCTCATGGGATTGGAATGCATCTGAGTGGAGTCCCCTTTTAAAGAAAGAAACCACCGAACTGTGTCCCCCCGCCACAACGTTCTCAGAGGAGGCACATGCAGTACATCCAGGGGCCTGCAGCAGGTAAAGTAAAGCCAGAGTGGAGAAGTGAAAGCAGGGAAGAGAGGCAGGTAGCGGGTGGAGTGGAAGGATTCAGTCCATCAAGTCCAGAGAGCTAGAGACCTGATCCTCCGACAGCAGCCCAGCAAACTGCTAAGTTTGTCTCTGTCTCGCATGGGAGAGGAAAGAAAGCAATTAAGATCATTGTAGCACTGACTCCTATGAGAGCTTTTAGCAAATTGCTGGGCTGCACGGGGCTTCCCATTTGAAGCAAACATGCTGGAGTTAGGCCTCGGGCTTCAACTCCAGGACTAGTGCTACAGCTTTGGGAGGCCAAGTCTGGCTTAGAGCTCAATTTCAAAAGTCTTCTGCAGATTGTTGGAGAAAGGGTTGGCTGCTGCAGCCGGCGCCTTGTTCCCGGGCTGCTGAGGCGCTGGCTTTGACTCCAGCGCTGCCCACTTTGCCTCAAAGCGGTCATCGTCTTGAGAGTCGCTGACCACCGGAGCTGTGAGTTGGCTGCCCTCTGGAGGCCAGCTGCTACCGCTGCCACCGTTCCCGCCACCGCCCGAGGTCCCGTTCTGGAGGGCCGATGTGGCGCTGCTGTGCGGCGGGAGGCCGTTGAGGGCTGATGACAGTGGTGGAGTGGAAGAAAATGGAGGTGTAGAAAAGCCTCCACTGTGTCCAGCTGCACCAGATGTTCCTGGATAGGAATGGAGCGCTGCCACTTTGGATCCTCCACTGGCTGAACCCATAGCACCTCCAGCGCCTGATGAGCCCGTGGCAGTGCAGAAAACATTGGCCACCATTTGTGACGGTGTGATGCCCACCACGGGCACGCTGGCGTTGGGATAGGTCATACTGCTCGCCAGGCCTGGCATGTAGGTCTGCATGGGCACGAAAGCAGGTTGGACCGGCTGGCTGGCAAACATTCCCACAGGGGCTGGAGTGGTGTCAAAGGCCAAGGGGAACGGCTGCATGGAGCTCGGAAGGGAGCCTGGGGGTCCGGGGAGGGAGGGCTGCAACATGGGGGCCCCTGACATGCTTGGACCCGACATGGTGGGGATGGACATGGAAGGAAGAGACATCGGGGGGCCTGACACCGGAGGGCCCGGTATTAGAGGGACAGATGATATGGACATGGGTGGGAGGGGCATCGGGGCCTGACCTGGGAGAGCAGATGGGCCCGAGATGAGAGGCTTGGACATGGTGCCAAGAGACATGGGGACAGTGGACACTGGGGCAGCCGGCAGGACCGCCTGAGTGGACATCTGATGGCTGGAAATGGGGGGCGGTCCGGGGATGGTGGGGATGGTGGGTCCTGGGGGAGGGGTCTGCTGGGCCTTCACGGCCTTGGAGACCTCCTCCAGCCATCTCTCGGCCTCGGAGGGCGTGCGCTTGTGGCCGCTCTGCATCTGCATCTGCATCGCCACGGAAACGGGAGGAGGAGAGTGCAGCGGAGGTTCTGCTTGGACCCAGGAGGAGGTGGCTGCAAGGGATAAAGCAAAAGCTTAGAAAGTGCACAAACTCTCTGACCACTGAGTTCCAAGACCACGCTGACAAACAATCAAAATGACTATCGATCTGAGGCAGCCTTTCTCACCCTGCAGCGGCGCAGGTGGTGGAGGCAGAACAGGGGGCACAGTGCAGGCTGGAGGGCCGTTGGCAGACATGGAGGGGTTGGAGAAGAGCTCGTCTGATGGCTTAGCGAAGGAGGTGTTGATCTGGCTGCACAAGGCGTTAATGCTATTGTCTCCCTCGCAGGGCATTCCCATGTCCATGTCTGGTACCAGCAAGAAAGGGACACACAGAGGGGAGGGAGAGGTGGAACGGGATAGGAGGAGGAACAAACAAACACAGAGAGGGAAAAAAAAACAATATTTATTTAATTGTGTAACAGACCCAGTTAGAATCAAAAGCACAGAAACTGGAGCAGATGAACACTTTGATTCTGGCTGCTACTGACCTAAAAACGATGGTGAAAAAAACACAAGTTTCTCAAGACAAACATGCTATTGTGCTACTTGCTAAAAATAAAAAAGGTTTAAACCTAATCACAAGGATGATTTCAGCCTGTTTTGTTGTGCCTCGTGCTGCTTGTGCGTTAGGACATCTCAGATAAAGGTGAATTTGACTTATCCATGTTTTGAAACCAGCTGTAACTGATCTGACCGGTCAGGCATTAAATTACTGTCTGACTTTGGTTTGAACTGCAGCTTTAAACCTTTTCTGCACAGACCGCAGATAAAAATAGATATAATATCTAATTCCCAGTTCATTGTCCCCTGGTCCGTCCCTTCACAACCGCACAGACAGAAGATTTGTTTCTTCCCTGCCTCTAGTTCCTCATCTTTCCTTGTCCTTCCTGGTAGAGAAGCTGACTTCTTTCACACTCGAGGAAAGTTTTTAACACGCTCATGCATGCGTAGAAGAGTGGGAATAAAGTGAAATAGATGAATACATGTTTGCCACAGATGGGCCCATTGTGCGGGAAGCCCTACTGCTGTGCAATTCAAGCCCACTCTTCTAAAACACGTCGGCTATATCTCTCTCAACTGCGTGCATTGTACGGCTACAGGCCTTGAATTATGCTGGAGGGGGCAGAGGGCGCTGGAGGCATGTGTAAGGGCTCCCATTAAAGATTTCTCTGTGCCTGGCTCTGCCAAGACCGACCCTGCGATCCCTCTCTGTTCCTGCCCTTTCATTGTCCCGCAGAGTTCAGAGGCACTCGAAGCTCTTCATGTGAGTCGAACCGTGTGTGTGTGTGTGTGTGTGTGTGTGTGTGTGTGTGTTTTCCTCAGTGCGGTGGCAGGTTTAAGGAGAAGACTGGCTGAAGGCTAACCAGGACAGCTGATTGACCGCACAAATCAATACGCACATTGTTCAGGGAGTCACAAGGGAGCAGGGAGGCAGAGGAATCGGCTGCTACTACTTAGTGCATCTGAAAGGAGAGAGGGAGGACTGTGTGTATAGGATTCACAACTGGATATATACGCTAATCATCACCGGCGAAAGATGGAAATCAAAGGCTAGACGAGGAGAAATAAAGCGAGAGTGGCTGTTGGATGTTGTGGTTTAGTATTCCAGTCATAGCAGCGACTCTCTCTCATCTCTCCTAATGACTATAATCAGCGTGGCTGCTGAGCTCTCTGATCCTGTGGCACCACACCGAGAGGGTGTGTCCACATGTGTGTGTGTGTGTTTCCGTCTTATGTGTGCGTCAACCTGTCAGGGCCAAGTCACTTAATATTAATTGTCCTTTGAAAAAAAAAAAAAAAAAAAGGAAAAGCAAAGAGCTCTCAGACTCTCAGACAGACAGCGGCCATCAGCGCCGTCGCTAATAGCAGCAACAGCAGCACTTCACTGAACTGCTTTTTATCTTGCCAAGCAGTCTGCGGAAGGTACGCGTCGCGATTAAACAGAAGAATTACACCTTGACTGCATGGAAGTATGAAAATAAATCCGTCAGAGAGGTGCTGAAGGTTTATTAGGTAATGTGATTAGTCAGACCTCTTCAGATGGAGGTCAGCGATGCCACGCCGAAGCCAAATGGAAAATGTAATAACGTTCCAACAAACAACCGTGACGCAAGTGGAATGCGGTCCACGTAGTGCTCCCTGACTTCTATGGAAGAACACATTTGAGTTTGCAAAATCCTAATCTAGCATTCCTTTTTGTGTTTGCAAGTGCGAGATCCCATCTGATTCCACCGTGAGTCATTCTGATACCGTGTAGTAAATGAAACATGGATCCAGGAGGAAGTCAGCGGTGCCACGGCCTAACGGGAGCCTTCAGCATCAGCAAGTGAATATCATCAACCTCAGGCTCATGCCTATTGTACAGAAGCTAGTAAACACAGTTTTATTAAGTTCATTTTTTCAAACTTTCTATCAGATATCTGACGAAAGAGATGTGAGACTGAGTGGGAGGAATTAATGGTGTCAGTCTGGTCTCTGAAACCAGCTTCCTGCTGCTGACACACAAGTTAGTCTTTCTCTTGTGTTTTTCTATAGTTAATTAATTGGAAAAACACACAACACTGAAGCAAAATGTGACTCCATTCCCTCTGAGGGACTGTGTAAACATCATGTAAGTGGACACGTTTCTACACCGTCTGAAGCATTGTTTGTTTTCTTTGGACGCTTCCCTTCATGCAGGTCACCATAATAAACCACTGTTGAGTTAATGGTACAATTTGTCTCAGAGTTAAAGTGAAGAAAGAATTTAATATAGTGTAGCTTCATATTGGGGAACCATTATTTTCACACAACTGCTAAATAAGACATCAGGAGTGGAAGAGAAGCAGCAACAGGAAGCATAACTGTTTGTGTTTTAGAACGACTAAAGGCAGTTATTACTGCTGTGGATGAAACGAATGTGAGTTAAACTGTTGCTCTGTTGCTGCTGAAGCCCCTTTGCTCTGCAGTTCTTGTTCCCTCCCCAGACTCCATGGTTGGGACCCTAATCAACGGGGTTCACTGGGGTCAGGAGGTCAGCAGGTGTCCTCATTCTGCCGCCATTTGTGGGTCAAACTTCAAAAGCCTCTCAACTCACCGGGGTTGTCGGCCTGGAAGTCGGTCTTGCGTTGCAGCGTGGACGGCAGGTCGTTGAGGCGGAGTGACAGCTGCCTCTTGAAGGGAGAGTTCTTCTGGCTGAGCGCCGGAAATCCCCGAAATGAGCCCTGACGAACCAGCTGCTCGATGGGCGCGTGGCGGCGAGGGATGGCGTGGGGCCCGCCTGGTTCTGGGCGATCCATGGGGGACGCCGCACCTTGGGGTGGGGAGGCGGTGCCAGGTGGGAGGGCTGGGATGACTGAGGGCTGATCTGGAAGAACAAAAGGTCGATCAGGACATAGTTCCTCCAGCACGATGTATAAATCTGTGCTCACACACGATCCCAGGAATCTGCTTTCAGACTGTGTGTTGCCTTGAACAAGCAAATGTAGGACGTCTGCCTTTTTTCTCTGACTTTAATAAACAGCTGTAGCGTCCCACACCGTCAGTGATCTCATCGGGTCGGCTCAGAAGCCATTCAGCACCATCAGAATTGTTGATGCATTTTTATTTTCAGCTAACATTGTTTCCAAGGACTGTTTTTTATCAAAGTGGATTATTATGGAGCCTTTTTCAGTTTTGCTGCTTAAGTGCAATAATATTTGCTGTAGTGGCACGAACTGATCTAATCACTGAGGTAAATAAGAATAAAGACAGACAGCCCTGAATGAAAACACTCTTTATCGTCCTCAGCCTGGAAGTTGTGCACAGTTTAGTTGTGTTAATGCAAAGATATGTCTGGTGTTATGTGCCGTTTTAAACTAACACTAACTGAAGAACTGATTCATATTTCTGATCTGGACACAAATCCAGTGTAACCCGTCTATATACGACACTGACAGTGCAGTTTGCTCTGCATGTGCCTGACATTTAACATTTTGCGGGTCAAGTCTCGTTTCCCCCTTTATGAGCAATAATCACTGTGTGCGCCCTCCTACCTTTCTTCTTCTCCTGCAGCTTGTCATCTCGCTCGCTGCTGCTGCCCTGCTGGCTGCAGGACGAGTTTCCGCGGAAGGAGCCTTCACGCACGAACGAAGTGCGGCTGGCGTCAAAGGAAGCCGTCACGCCGCACTCCTTCTCCCGGCGCTGCTTCCTCTCCAGACAGGCGGCGAAGGCACAGCCGACTGCATGGCTCAGCCTCTCCCCCTGCAGCAGGAAACAAAAGGCGTTTAAAACAAACCTTCCCTCAACCTGGAGGATCAGAATTGATCACACACGGCTGTCATTTGTTCAGTGACAACATTCAAACCACATTCATACATTTGTGTAAGTACAGCTTAGCAGGCTCAGGGTGCAATTATTAACCTCAATTAGTTCATGTTGTCAAACGTCAGCGTGAGTTCAGGCCTCTGGCTCTGAATGCAACTAATTCCAACCTAAGTTGTGCAATTAATCCGTCTTCTTTCCCACTAAATCCCCAGTACTCTGTCTGCCTGCTTCTCTTCTTTACAAAGCAGCCGTGACAGCTATAGGGGAGTCTGTTCAGTTTAAGATGAGCAGATAGAGATATATGGAGTGTGTAGTGGAAATAGAGACAGACAGAGATGGGCGCGTACGTAACTCCACAGGCTTCTGTCTAATCCTCTCTCCTAATCCTGCAGGTCTGTGCTGCGTTCTCTTCTGTCCACATTAATAATCCAACTCAGAGTCTAAGCTGATGAATCTACCGTTGGGCTGAAACCACAACACACCATGACAGCACCGCTTCTTTACATTTCAACCCTCTCGTTCCAAGGTCAGTGAAATGGTAGTCCAGCACAGCCGGACCCACGGCGTCTCTGCAGCGATTCACATGAAAAACACAAGTTTGGAGTCGGCTGTTCTAGCAACAGCTCAGGAAAATTGTCATAAAAAATGCAGCGTATTGATTTATTTGGCTACCGCAGCTGCACTTGCAGACATTAGTGCCACAGAAATAGTCGGTGTGTCCACATAAATCCATGCTTGACGGACTGCAGTGCACGTTAGCGTAAGTTCATCATTTAAAATAAAGTTAATTACTGTTTTATTATTAGTTTTTCTCTTTACCTCTATTCACTAATTAACTGTTTAGTCTAAGAAATGAAACCAAGAAAACAGATAAAAATATAAACTTGACTCATGATTGATTCACTGGATTGAAAAATTAGCGCAAAATTCACATAAATGAGTAAAACTTTAATGCAGCATTGAAGTGAAGTGATTATTACGACCTCAGTGAAAAGCCCCACTGACATTTAAATAACATAAAATCAAGACTTGGAACATAATCTTACTCAAAAGTGCGTTGTGTGGTTCAGCTTGATTAGTCTAGATAACAACAGTTGTTTTAAAAAACATCTAATATGATTGTTGATTCAGTGATTTTAGCAGGCATTTAAAAAAAAAACACCATTTCCCACAATCCCTTGCCCACAGCAGGTACAAACATCCGGCTGCTGTAGGCGTTTCAGACAGCAGAGATCACAGCTAAATACGGCACGAGTACACATGCTACTGTGCTGCTGCATTTAGAGAGCGGTAGTTATTAATATGCTAATTAATTATTTGTAGCTTAATTTAAAATTTATGAAGGTTTTCACGTTTAATAGTAAGTGCTGTGAGTGCCGGTGTAATTTGAAATATGTAAAGTACGCCTCAGAAATACACGAAGCTTCTCAAAGGGGCCAATTAACCGTCATCCTAACCCCGAAACCTGCTGGAAGACGTGAAGGCACGCTGTCTTTGAAAAAATTACATCAATTATCACGACCAGAAACTGTAAAAGCAAAAAGAGTTGTTCAGCTTTCTAACGTTCCTGAGGACGAGGTGCTCCATTTGAGCCAAAGTAGGTTTTTTGGGGGTTTTTTTCACATCTAAAAAAAAATTCAGCTTTGGTTTCTTCTTTTTTATACTTTTGTCATTAGAACTGCGTCACAGAGGAGCTTTCTGAGTTCTCTGAACAGGAGCAAAAATAGAA
Organism: Stegastes partitus; assembly: GCF_000690725.1. Lineage (NCBI taxonomy): Eukaryota > Metazoa > Chordata > Actinopteri > Pomacentridae > Stegastes > Stegastes partitus. The sequence goes on along the minus strand of NW_007578519.1, from coordinate 307,910 downwards.
GCTGTTTGGAGTTCAGAGGATTAAAGACTTTTTTTTTTTTGCAATCATTTACAGAAGCTAGTGGAACCAGCCCAGACGTGACGTCAGGAGTTTGCCATATCGATAGTGAAGGGCACGCTGAAGGTGAACCGTCCTCTCACCGAGTCTTTCAGAGCCATGAAGCAGTGGCACATCCACCGTCTGGTCGTCCCGTCTCTGCAGATGTAGGAGAAGGCCTTGTCATAGTTACGATCAGGAGCGCAGAAGGAAACCTTCTCTATGGTCTGGTCCACAATGAGGTCCTGAGGGGGGGCAGACAGAGGAAATGAATCAGGGAGAACCAGACTCGACAGCTCTCACAGTGAAATCCAGCCAATCGAATTGTTCCAGCAGGTAAATCGCATCAAATCACATCTGACACGGTTTCGTGTCTCTAACTGCAGCCTAACAGATGACAAACAGGAAATATCACCGCAATACTGGGCAGGGTAGCTGACAGACCGGTGCGGTGCTTGACACACTGCTTTCAACCCCACTTAACCCCATGATCCCCCCCACAGCCCACGCCAGCCGATTTACACATCCACCGATGACAGAAAAGAAAGTGACTACAGGCTAATGACACTGAGCCCACATTTAATCTCGGGGATGTTTCCACTACTTGCTCTTCCTTCTATAAAAGGGTTATTCAGCCGGTCTCAGCGTCTATAGTGGCCATAGAAGGACTAAGAGGGGCCCCTGTCCTTCTCTGTGTACATTAAGGGGCCCTGGGCTCACCTCTTTGACTCACCGAAAACCAGAATGGGACGGAAAACAAGAGAAGAAAGAGAGAGGGTTCACACACTCATCCACACATTTCCTTCCTGTCTTTCAGTGTCTCGGGAAACAAAGAGAGGGGAGGATGAGGAGGGAGGAAGGACGGGAAAGGAGGAGAAAGGAAGGAGGGATGTGAAGAGAAAGAGGTGGAAGAATAACAGTCCATTCAGCGAGGGCCAATTAGCGAATGAAGGGGGATGCTGGTACCGAGGTGAAAGGAGGCCAGTGTGTGCGTCTCTCTTCATCTCTGCGTTACGGTAAACACGCAATACCGTATGTATAAATGTGTTTTATTAAGATTTATAATTCTTTCTGCTCTTCTGAGGAATTCTTCTGGTGACCCGTGTGGCGCTGAGGGTGGGATGACTCAGACTGAGTCCTTACATCACTGAAAGAACGAACACAGTCCGGCAGAATGTGACTCAGGCTGTGTCATCTGTGCAGACAAGTCTCACAAAAAACCGCTGAATGGATTAAGACTTCGCTGTTTCTTTCTATTGATGGTGCGTCGCGAAGGTCATGCAGAGCGTAATGCACATGCATACATCCACGTTTACAGTGCACCGGCAGACTGTGGGAATAATAGCTGTGTGGGTGTGAGATGATTCATAGTTCAAGAGATGACGAAGAGGCAGAGAAAGAAAGATGGAGCGAGGCGATGGTAAGGATCATAACTGCTGGGTGCGTAAGCATATTTTAGATTTAACCTGAGTCAATTTATTGTTCAGTGTGTAAACACAGCAACTATTTTGACAAATACTACGCATCTGTGTATGTCTGTATACAGAATATCATCACCATATGAGAAGGTGTTTTATCTGTGGTTTATTTATTGTACAGACACACTGGAAAACAACATTCATTCAGCAAAACTTAGTTCAGTATTGATCTTTTTTAGCTCTGTTTTGGGCTCCACCACCTCCTGAGGGGAATATCCGGCTATTCATGTGCTTAACTGTTTAATATTAAATGTGTCACCAGCTGGTGGCTGTTTATTTCTGTATGTTTAACAGCATATAGCAAATAACTGGTTGACAGTAAAAGGGCTTTTTCTTGCTGAAAATTACACAAGTGTGTCTGGGAACTATGAAGATGAGATCAGTGAGTTAAAATAGACTAGAGGCAAACAGACACACTTTGATAAGCACATAACGCTGTGTAAACACTTATATAAAAACCCCATTCAAACACATTTACTACTGCGCTCAGCTTGTCATCTGAAACTTTAAAATTATTTAAATATTTCCAAAGAGAAATGCTTTTGAGATTTGATGGTAAAAGAGGAAGAAGAAGAAAACAAGGCATAAGGTACGTAAAAACAAGTTCAAGTCCATTGGTTCCTTCTCAAACTGTAAATCTTCAAAGTTTCATTTTGCAATAAACAGGTGGGCCTGCAGCTTTGGATTAATTTCACCTGCAGGATTAATTAAAACCAACTACACTGTCCATATTTGTGGTGCTAAAAGAACACGTCGCACAATGCAACAGTTTTTTAACAGCTCCTGGAGAACAACGGAGCTCTGTGGTGCAGAGGAGTGAGACATATCAGACGTAAATGTGATTTATGACTCAAAAGAAGAAAGGAGGAAAGGGTTTAAAGTGGAGGGAGAGAGGAGGAGTGGGACTGGGAGACTGGGAGAGGTGAGGTCATGTGTGTGGCCTCTAAACAAAAAAAAGGGAAGTGAGAAAGAGGCCGTTCTGTTGGCTTTGCTCTCTGCTCTGTTCTGTGCTGCTCTTTATTCTGCTCTGCTTTCAATGGAGCCACAGCGAGCTGCACTCGCTGCAGGAGGCCTCCCTCACCGCCAGACACTCCTCAAGTTCATGTGTGTCTGTGTTTACTTGATCTTCCCTCCCCCACCAAGCACCTTTAGGAAGCCACCCTGACTCACATACGTCCGCTATGATACACAATGCACACATGTACAATCCTAAACGAGCCTGAAACAGCACAGTTCTGCTGTTAAACTGGACCAGAAGTTGTTTTTGATGGATGCAAATTGTGTGCTTTAACTGAATACGAGAATATAAAAAAGGAAAGATGGTTCACAGACAGGTGCGTGGTGGAGGGGTGATAAGCTAAAAGCATCGGAGAGCTCGCAGAAACATTTTTATCTTCTTCTGACCTGCTAATGCTGGTGTTTTGCTCTCTGGCTGTCATCTGAAAACAGATAGAATACCTGTGTGCTGTGTTGTGTACAGCTACCAGAAACAAATGCGTCCTCCTTGTCTAGTTGCCAAGTGAGCGATAAGGTGGAGGAGACAGAGAGGAGGACGACACAAGGAGACGCAGGCAACACACAGCAAAAAATGTGTTTTCTTACCTTAGTTTTGTCATCCACCACCCTGAGTCCATCGGCTGAAACCCACAACACTGCTTTTACTGTCTTTTTGCCACTCTGGAAAGACAAAAACAGGCAGGACTAAATAATGTAAAGCGTTTGGGGCACGTGTTAACGTTGCATCGTAAATGTTCTTCAACCATGTGCCCATTGCACCAGATGTTTTCCAAGCAAATAGTGTGATCAACAAGCTTGTAAGAAAGCATGTAAAGCCACTTTTATTCCTATCCGTGGTTACGTAAAACGATGATTACATCCTTAGCAGATGAGGTAGTGGAGGGTTAAGAGCGGAGAGGCGGGCAGAGGTAAAAACTGTGCCAGCTGGCACTAAGAATCATTTCTCCAGAGGAGGGCACCAGGCAGCGCTAATAACACACTCAGCATGGGCCGCGCTAAAAATACACAGGCAAAAGAAGAAAAAAAAAGAAAATCACGGACTCCATGTGAGTGTGGGAGCGTGCATGTGAGTGTGTACATGAGTCTGCATATGAGTGTGTGTGAGTCAGGGAAACAGAAAGCTGGAGCTCTGCAGGAAATGGCTTTGAAACCCACAGCGAAGCAATAAGGAGCCCCGATTTTTGCATAATCCCATTGACAAGAAGAGAGAGGGAGCGAGAACAGAGGTGGAGAATCTGAGAGCGATGGAGGGGAAAAAAAGGAGCGCAGAAGGAGAGGAGAGCTAAACAAAGAGATGGAGCGGGGACTCAAAAGAAAAACTCTGGAGCAAAGTTTTCCATTTGAGCGACTGCAGAGAAGGCTGATAAAGAAAGATGCTGATACAGACGGAGGCTGGAAGGAAGCAGAGGTGACGCAGCCGACAGAGTCAAGAGTAAAACACGTGAAAAGAAACGGAGAGGAGAATTAATGCATGAAACACTGCAGCTGTTAAACTGGCTGTGATTCAGTTCACTTTAACAGGATTTCTGCCTGAGATTTCCAGAGAGGTGTGAGAAGTGACATTCCCTCTCAGGGTTAAGATTCAGACTGATTGTGTGCTGGAAACATGAACGCCACCACTCTAGCTTTCATTTCATACATAATAGCCTGGTTTTATTCCAGTTATGTGACGGAAAAGCAGTTGCAGAGCTACAGATGTGAAGATTGTGAAGTTTCTGAGTGTGTGTGTGTCTGACATGGGCCAGTCTGTGTCACGGTGTTCACACGCTCCCTGTCCAGTCCAGCCTCCCAGGGGGGCAAACTGACCGAGTGTCGGTGTGTTTGTTTGTGTGTGTTAGCCCAGATTTTAGACAGATAGAAAGGCTGATGAGCAGATAGACAGATGTGGAATAAGACCCACCGGGGAGGCCGATTAGAGCGCTAAAGAAAAGAAAATAACAAGAAGTTAGAGGTAACTGCAGAGAATGAGTGTGTGCTCTTTGGTCGATACCGCTGGTGCATGAGCTGTGTGAAAGTGGGTCTGTAATGAGCTCCAGCGAAGTTTGTAGGTCCTTGGGGTGAGTGTTTGTAACTGCTTCTACACAACAACATCTACCTCCAGCACTGCAGCACAGTGTGCGTGTGGGATACTTACAACTTTTAGCTTCTTCACTGCCTCCTCGCATACGTGCATCCCTCTCGACTCCTCCACCTCCACCAAGCCCAGGTACTGCGGAGACAAGAAGGCAGAGGAGCTGAAACCAAACACTGTTTCCGTTTCATTTGTGTTAACAGTGCTCCTCATCTAACCTCGCCAATAAAGCAGAATGAGCTGAACTACGTCGAAACAAAAGAACGTGACAAAGTGACATAAAAGCGACCAAAGCCTCATTAGTCTCTATCAGTATTTCAATAAGTGCTATGAAATTGACAGGCGTGTAGCTAACAGGCAGCCATGCTGGATTTTACCGCCGTATGTTGGTGCTGATAATGAGGACAGGGGAGAGAGTGAGAGGAGGACTGGAGTCATTTATAGCCTCACATCCCCTTTTGTTGTCTCTCCAGTGCTCCGTTCTGTGGAGCCCATGGGGACACAATTAAAGCTCCCACAGCTCGGCTGGAGTCAGACGCCATGTGACGAGGAAAGAAGACGACGAGTTTTCTGAGTTTCAAGGAGAGCTGCGACTTTTAAGACGGCAGATCTCTCAACTAAAGCACCTGTTGTAAACAATACGCAACCAGCTGTGGCAGCTTTCTGTGTGGCATTTGTTTTTCTCGGGAAACAAAATTGAATATTGTAGAGACATGTCAATATTAGATCCACAGGAATGTAGAGGTAGAAAACACACTGGAAAGAACGATGGAGAGATTATCAGGTCAGCGTGAGAAGTGCACGTTTAACTGTTAGCATACGATGATCTGGTCAGAGCACGTCTGCGGAACGAGGTACGTGTGAAATAAATATCATTGTGGATTTCTCTGCAGATGTCCACATGCAGCCCAAAATGTGTGTCTGTGCAGCGACTACGTTATAAGAACAGTAACACACAGGCTCAGCAGGAGTGATGTGTAGAACACAGAGATGCCAATTGTGAGGACCCCAGAGGTCGTCTTGTGGGTGGTTCTAGTTCGTCTATTGGTTCTGTGAGTGGCTGTTTGATGTAATCAGGAGCACCTGTGACACCCAGTGTGTTCCTGGGTCACTTAAGGGCTGACTGCAGTCTAATCACGCTCTGCTTCCCTCTGCAGGTAACACAGCGGTCTGGTTATGGGGCAGTTTTCTTTGTTTAGGATGTTTGCATTCACAACACTCGCACAGACATAATTCATGCATACATCACACACACACACATACACCACTGACTCTGTGTTCTCACAACCCCAGACTGGTTTGGCTTTTAATTCAGTATAATTTAAGTGAATTCGTTAATTTTTGAAACTTGGTGTGTCTCTCCTTTTTCGAGTCAGGTCGTCACAAATGGGGGCTCGTCCACTGAGATCATAACGTCCGTTCAGGTGTTTTGTTTATGTCTTGCGTCTTAGGTAGCAGCAGGCACATGTGGTTGATTGCCCACTGATTGGTGGATTTGGTCCAGGTGAGTGCTGACTCTGCATGTTTTGGAAGGCTGCAGTGGTTCTGAGGGAGACACACTTTGTGTTGTGTGTATGGAGCAGAGTCCTCCCAGCATCTTCCAAGTGTACTAGAAAAACATACAAGAACAACAACTCTGTGTCCTTGTTGTCCACTGCTGCATGTTTGCAGTCAATCATGTTCCAGTCTTTAATGTAATCTGAGATGTTTATTCCACACAGAAACTTTTGTGCCCTGACCTTTAAAGCAGAGCTTTTGAAAAGTCAACTCGTGCTTTCTGCATCTGTATCACAAAGTTCATCATTGACCCGAGTCTGCAAATTTGTGACTGTGCCGACCGTACACGGTGCAACGGGCCGTCTGCAATGACAACGCTCCTTAAAACAACTGTTTGTTATGCAGAGAGAAAGCAGGAGGAGGTTCTCTGTCATCACGCCTCAAAACATAAGTGAAGTAGATGCTGCCAGGCTGTGCTTTCATTTGTACAAACTTTTCACCAACTTACCCCAAAAACTGTAAATTATTTAGAAATCCAGTTCAACATCTGTCCTCTGAGCTTGAAAATATCTCAAACAACAAAAAAATCTATAACCAACAGCTGCATCTTCCGAAAACTTCAAGAAGCTCTGCCTGTTTTTCTGTCTGACATGAGGGCCGACGAGCCCGTCTGCATGGCACTTATTGAAATATGAACAGAACCACGTGTGTGTCTGCTGCCTGCTGTCAAAGTCTGCATCAAGCAGAAGGCACGAATTAGCCCCAAAGAGTTCATCATGTTTCATCAGGTCATCACATCATTTGCATGTCAAAATTAATCTAAAAAGAAAACAGAACCAAAGCTGTCAAATAAAGCGGCTAGTGGGATAAAAAGTGCAGCATGTTTCTCTGAATTGCTTTGACGCACGACTACAGAAGTGGCCAGACTAGAAATACTCACAAGTACCTTCACATTACAGTACAGGACACATGTTAAGTAAGGTGTTTCTGTGCTTTTGGGTCACAGTAAACCTTACCTGTGTGCCTCTTTTTAGGAGACACAACTCAAATATTACATGTTCCTGACTGTTTAAAGGATATTGCTAATGGAGGAGAGCATTTTGGTGGCAGCTGGCGGGTGTGGAGACTGAGGTGAAAGGAAAAGGCATCAAAATACTGCAGCGAAAGAATATGAGGTTTTAGTATAGTGTCACAGTAACGTCCTGAATCAGAGGACTGTTTCTGTTGTGCAGCAGGTAAACAGCAGGAATATCAGACGAGCCATCACTACTGTGCCATCATAACTAGTCAGCAAGGTGGCTCGAGGTGTCTTGAAACATGCAGTGTTTATAAAGTTTTGGCAAAGCAAAGCTGAGTGCCACATACGAATACATGTGTAAAAATGATTTTTGTGTTTTCTAGAAGGCTGTAGTTTGTAAAAACTCATCTATACCACAGCACTCCACATCCAGAGGGAGTGAAGGTGTTGAGAGATGATACCGAGCAAAAAACACAAACAGACAATCTGGGGAAACCTCCCACTGCCCATTTAACTCCCAAACGCTCTGTTTTTCTAAAAGCCATTTCTTCTTTCAGCACTGAGCTCAAGAAGCGAAGCTTTGGTTCCTCTCGTACAGTACAGCAGCTCCTGGAGAGGCATTAATAGTGCATGACTCATGAATACATTTAGAAACCGAAACACAGAGAGAAGGCCGAGATGTGAAAAAGAAAAGATGGCCAAGGGAGCAGGGAGGAAAAACACAACACATAAAGCGACGCTAGCACCGCTCCACTTCTCTGCCCATCCCACTGCTACCTCCCTGGACCATTACCATCAGCACCGTTTTCCATTAGCCCGCCTCGGCCACTCATCCGCCTTCTCCTTCACTCCCGTCTTTCTTTGTTCTCGTTCTGCTTCGTGTTTTTCTTTTTGTTCTGGTCCCACCATTCAGTCTGCAGCCTGTCTTTCCTGTCGCCTCTCTTATCGAGTCCTATATCTCTCCCTCTCTCTCTCATTTCATATCTCCCCATGTCTCTCGGTCCCCTCTGTGTGCCCTCATTCCTCACCCTGTCATTTCCTGTGGTCTCTGTAATCTATAACCCCACCTCGTTGTCACTCCTCCCTCTCTGCCCTCCGTCTCTTACCGTCTCTTCAACAAATCACTTCAGAGATGGGCGAACAGCACATGCTCACACTGGAGCCGGTTATCAGCAAATGGGGCCATTAATAATGCCCTTGTTTGCATTAATTACGTGGAAGGCTTTTGGCTTCAGAGCTGAAATATGGGTCTGTCTTCTGCTCATAGGTACTTTGATGACCTAATCGTGGCTATAAACGTCAAAGGTCAAAGCTTTAAAACGTATAATTTAACTATATTGTGAATTAAAGATACCAAACTGTTTATGAGACACAGTCCATCAGGCTCCGCTACAATCGGTCCATTTGCAATTAACAGAATTGTTATGTTCATGACGTGTCCGTGTTTCTCATTACAGCTCACTCAATTCTCTGAAATCTATCAGCCTTCCTGTGCTGTTAAAGGAAAACTTAATGATAAATGGTAATGATAATAATAAATGAGCTACACAATATGACACTATTCCTTTAAGAAGAGCAAAAATAAACACGATTACTGTACAGTACACGCAAGAATGTACATGCATGAATTTCAGTGTTTAAATATATGCAAATTAAAACAGGGTTGTGCTGCTGTTGTGTTATGCAACAGGCCTACATGTACAGTATAAATAGAGCATTAGACGGCCTTGTCCAGATGCAGATGTTCAAGGATAAAGGCTGATTAATCTGGTGCTATTGTTCAGGCTCTTCATACAGCGCCCACTTGAGCTATGATAAATATATTGTTGTCTCAGCCTCCACCCAGAAAACTTTGATTTAGCCTTTGTGTGTGGTCCTGTGATTTATTTAGTTAATACACAGTTTAGCTCTTAAAAACAAACAGTAGGGAAAGCAGCTTCTTGAAAACACAAACAGCAACATAAAGGATCTCATCTAAACAAATGAAGCGGCCTTACATTACAGGAACAGCTCCTGTCGTCACTCACCCGAACAGCGAAGTTGCATTTCCCCTTGCGTACAGCCTCCTCGTCAGCCTGCCACTGGTGCGGTCTGCTGGCCTCGGGCACATAGGTGGGCTTCTTCCTCCTCAGGCTCTGACGAAGCTTGTTCATCTCCGGGGTCACGTGCTCCCTGGTACTGTGGACACACAGAGGAAAAACTGGTTTAGACACATTATCTGTGCTGTTTGATATTCAACACAATCAACTGTCCCCTGTAAGACACACAAAAACAACAACAAAACAATAAAAACAGCATTCACTTGCTCTTAATTTAATAGAAAAGCTCATTTAGAAGCAATTTAAATGCAACAGCGCCACACTGTAATTTAAGGAAATACCACTTGAGAGCTTTGTACGGGGATTATGAGTGAAGAGGGATGGATTTCATTGATGAGCTCGAGCTCATTATGCAGTAATCATCCCTAACAAGGCAGTCGGTACATTAGTGCCATAAACACTTTCCACCACGATGTTGCATTGATTCTCTATTCAGACACAGACTGAACAAATCACACAGGTAGAACATTAATGAGCACAAAGCAGGAGACGCGCTTTCATCTCTCCAAGAAACAGCCAGAGCGCTGAGCGCATGCTGATGAGCACACATGTGTACACACTTCCATCCATCTCTGAACAATCCTCTCTAATTAGACCATTCAGCCTGCTGGCTTGTTTAGCGGTGCTAATTTCCTCGCATAATGAAACATGACGCCATCAAAACATGACCTGCTTAAAAATAATAATTACTGTTTTCATTCCTCCACAATCAAACCCCTCCCTCAGCAGCACGATAAAAAAATCTCAGCTCGTGTACGTCCTCAACGCCAGATTAACTGCATCATCATCAGCCTGTTTGTTAACAAAAAGTTTCAAATCCGACTTCATCGTCCCTCTCTCCTGTTTTTCTTTGTGCTCGATCTCTGCACAAACGAGTCCCTTTTCTCTGTATGAAAACATTTCGGAGGTCTGATCTGATGAGATGTGCAGCTCCAGCTCTTAAATCCACAACATCAGAGCAGAACTCCTGCCAACACAGCAAAATCTAGACAAGTGTTACGAAATAAAACAATAACTGTGGAGGGACATTCATCTCTGTCCCTCTCTGTGTTTATTCCTCCATATCTCTTTGGTTAATCAGAACAAAGACTGAGCTTGTATCATTTTCTTACCATCTGGTTGCTCCATAAACCGGCATTCTGGCTTTTACAGGGTGTGAAATCACACTAAAGTTAAACTGAAGACATGTAATGTCCATGAGTACAGCAGAGATCTGTACACCAACAGATAGAAAACTTGTGTCTGCTCTGCCGCACACAGGTCGGGGTTTACATGCACATTTATACACAAACAGACACATAATTTCTCATAATCGCTGTTATGTTGCTGGTAACGGTGCCAGAGGCTGGTGTGTCGGAAGTGTGTGCAATTAGACGTCCACACACACACATTCAGACGTGTGTGTAATGTGCAGTATTCAAATGCAACAGCTCAAGTGGCTTTACTCATTCCTGGCATGTGAGGCATGCGTCCTCTGCCAAGAGCAGGCGCACACACACACACACACACAGAAACACACACACCCACAAACCCCTCTGCAGCCCAGCGTGCACACATGTCGGGGCTTGTGCCAGTCATTTCTGGGCAGAGCGCCAGGTGACTGGCACCTGGCAGACACCAGCACTGCTGTGGCAGGTGTGAACGCGTGTGTGTGATGGGGTAAAAGCAAACTGGTGCATAACGCCCCACAAGGGAGGACGGAGGCAGAGCTACGGGGGAAAAGGAGGTGCTGGGTAGGGGAATACACGATGCCCTGTAACTGCCCTCATATGGTTTGGGACAGCAGGAGAGGAGGAGGAGGAGTGAGCGAAGAGGACTGGCGTCTGATGTCAGGCCACTGGGGAGACTCAGAAATGATCTGAGGCTACTGGGACAGGTACAAAAAAAATCACCAGGAAATGGAAGGAATGAAGAACTGAGGTGAGAAAATTAGCAACACACCAAATTATCCTGCTCATCACCCGTCAGTCATCTGCTTCTAATAAAATGGAAACGAGTGGGAGGTGTGAGAGCGGTTTGACACAGTTTAACGGGCCAGCAGACAGACAGAGCAACGAACCGGCAACGACGCAGGATAAAAACATCAGACTGCACAACCGCCAAGCTCAGCAAAATCCAATTACCTCCGATTAGAAGTATCCACAGCCTCTCTGTTTTAATTTCTACATCTTTCTGTACTAAAAGTTGACAGTGAGATTAAGATCAAGTCCAATCAAAGAACTTCTATTTTTGATTCAGCGATGCTCAGTGGTCAAAGAATCTGAAACAACTGAGGGATTTTTAGAACACGATGTAAATGATGTAATGGTGCAGACGCCGTTTGGTCAGAGTGTTCAGCTTCAATCACATGTTGGAACAAATGAAGACAGAAAGAAAACAAGTGGAGGAATAAGAAACGAGGTGAGAAAGTCGTGTCATAACATTCCCAATTATCCATCAGCTCCTCCACAGTGGAAACATAACAGGTCGAAGCTCAACAGTCACACATCTTTTGTTTAACTTTGAAGCTGATGTAAACTGTGAAAAATACAGCTTTTAAAGATTACAGCTGTGTATTGATTAGTAAACATCTGGAAGAATGTGTGAGCAGCATTAATATAAAATGCTATTAAAGCAGAACATCTTGGGAAATCTGCTCTCCTGCAGATTGAGTTACATGAAATCTATTCAGTTTGCGTACACCAGCACCAAGAGCAGAAACTGGGGGGGTTGAGCCAATTTGGCTTTGCCCAAGGGTAACAAAATCTACCTACCAGCACCTCCACTTGCTATGCAGCACACTATGTCTTGTTTGCTAAACCCATACAAGTGTAAAAATGACAATTCTCCATACGGGGGATTACTTGCAGGATGATTTCTTGACCCTGAGCAGCTGCCAGGCAAGCGTGGGAGAGTCCAGGGAGACTGTGTCATGCCAAGAAATATCCAGAGGCATGAAGCCATTTATATTTCAGAAAATCTTAGATATTTCTTTGTGTATTGAGTAAACAAATGAGATGTAGCCGAACATGTCAATTAATGGAGGTCCTGGAAGGTGGGTTTTGAAGAAAATCAAGTCTTTTGCCTTGTTAATAAGCGCGTGGTGTGTTTTTATGAGCTCAAAGACATCCCATGAGAAAACAAATACAGTCAACACCATGGCCAGTGTTTCTACTTTACGACTGCTGTGTACTAACGACGGCCTCAAAAACATGGATCAACAAACAAAAGGAAACAGTCCAGTCAACCTGCAGCGTGCCACTTTCTGCATCATTATTCTTCCTACGAATCACTTTCCCCTTTGATCACATACGGCTGGAATCCTTGTCCGAGCAGAGTTTTAACACCAGTGTGATACTTTCTGCATGCACGAATACACAAATGTCCACCCACACCAGTTGATCCACATCTGTGCAGCTCAAAAACTACATGACAAGACCAGTAGCGTGCACTTTGGCAGCAGAGCGCATGTGTGATACGACTTGCTGCGTGTTCATGCGACCATGCACATGTCCACACTAACGCGTGAGTTAGCTGGTGTGCTCGAGATGCAGCGAGTAGAGAGAAGATCCTGGGACTTCCAGAGTTACATCTAAGCCATTTTAAGGCAGAAAGGGATTGTTTTAATCTGGAAAAACTTGTAAATATGCAATTTTTAATCACAGAGATTAGTTTTAGGGGTTTAATCAATGACCTCAGAGTTAGAACTGTTTCCAGTCTTTATACTGAGCTAAACTAGGACTAAAGTCTCTAAGCTAGGATGTGCTCAGATGTGGGCATAGTATCAGCCCTCTCATCTGACTCAACCACCAGAATGTCCTCATTTAATTTCTTTAGAATACAGACTTGTGTTGTAAAAATGTTCAAAGTGGAGGCTTCTATGGAAAGACCTGCTTTCGCTTGTGGTTCTGAGTAACAGAGATCAAAAGCATGTGTCTACGGCACAATACAGAAATAAAGTCCACGTGTGGATGTGGAGCTGTGATTCCATCCAGACTAGACTGACAGTACAGGTGAAAACAAGCTGACAGTTGTTCCCTGCTGAGCACCACAGCGTGAAATGAACAAAAACCTGGTAGTAAACCTCCCTGATGGAGAGAACTCATTAGGGTGGAGACTCTACCAGGCATGCAGCATGCAACGAGGCCCTGCATAGCTGTGACCTCACCCCGCTCAACACAAAGCATGTGCATGAGGACAGAGAGACGGCAGACAGAGGGGGGTGGGCTGGGAGGCAGGCGAGGACGCACAGCATCAAAATACATCTATAAATCAGCGGTACGAATGAAGTCCCACTCTGGTCACAAACCCACACCAAAACTCATAAGCACTTCAGTGGAGTCTACACAAACAAGACGCCTGGTGCCAAAAAACACATAGTTGTCCCCCATCCAGTGTTTGAGTTAGCAGCCATCTGGAATGTATTGTTGCAGAGGCGATGGCAAGAGGCACCACTTACACTCATATGATGTTATGTCGCAGACATTCAAATTCGTTCACCCGAGCTGACCTCCCTTCATCGCCGCTTCCTTCCCCGGTCGGTCCTCCCTATTCTTCTTCTTCACTGGTGTTTACACTCCAGACCTCCTCTTCGCTCTGCTCTCGACCAAAGGATGCAACGACGGATGCAGAAAACGGGCCTGGAGCTAAATGTCGGCAGCTCCGCTCATGTGAATGTGAGGAAATGGGTTTCACAGGGACGAATCTAGTGTGAAAAGTTCGCCTACGCGTTCAGACTAATAAAATGTGGTGAAAAAAAATGTTTTGTACATTTTGCTCCAGCTTGTTAAGTTGGTATTTTAACTGTTAGGTGGGTCTTACTGACAACACGGGTGTGTGTGTGTGTGTGTGTGTGTGTGTGTGTGTGTCGACATAATATCAGCTAATTAGCCTGTACATAAACAAGAATTATAAATTTCACATGTCATGTACTGGTCCGTGTGTCACCTTCGTATTCACACCACATAATCTGAGGTGGGCCTACATGTGCGTCCAGCTGTGGTTCGTGCTCGCCAGATGTGCGTCTGATTGATATCGTTGGCACTCGGCCTCACTTTCACACACACACGAGGCCCCTCCCTGATCCAGATGTTCAACAGCGGCTCAGAGATTTTGGCAAAACGGGACGTTCTCCTCCCTCACACGCCTTCTCAACCAGATGCTCGTACGAGGAGGGAGACGAGGGGGAGTAAGGGGAGAAAGGGGGGATGTCGTCACACACACACACACACACACACACACACACACACACACACACACACACACACACACACACACACAGAGTGAGTCACTGCCACCTCGTATTACGGTAAAGCATATGTCTGAGGCTCCAGAGAAACAGGCAGCGTACAGCCAGAGGTTGTACGCCAGCAGTGTGTGTGTGTGTGTGTGTGTGTGTGTGTGTGTGTGCGCAGTAACAGGGGATTGTCTTGGCTTAGTCATCACTGATCCGACCACTTTATATGGACACAATGTACCTCTGTCCGTCTCTCGCTCGCCGTTCGCTCGATTTCATGTTGTGCCGTTTTGGCTGCACAACTGAGAAGCTGATGTGTTTTGCCAAAGTTCTGAGTGTGACTCAGAGTAAGTTTAAAGTCACAGTGGAAGGAAAAGCTTCAGAAGGTCAGCGTGACCACAGCTACGTACAGCAGAAAGCGTTTATTGTTGCCTGTCGGGACGCAGAACATCCAGCAGTCTGACCTGCTCTCACGGCCGGGGAGTCAGAATGTTTGGTCAAAGCAGCTGGTGTCTCAGAGATCCACAGGAAGGTGTACCGTGGAGTCGGAGGCAGCCATGTCAATATCCAACACTGATTCACGTGTAGGGTTGCAACCCACGACACCTGAAGTCTGTGAGCACTCCTTTTTCATTTGGTTTTGTTTTTCTTTAACTTAAGTTTCATTTTCTCTCACTGTTGGGTGAAGTTTAGGCACTAAAACTATTAGGTAAGGTCCAGGAGCTTAATCAAGCTGAGGAAAAGATCCTGGTTTGGTTTACAACATTAACCACATGTTACAAGAAGAACTTGAAAACGGAGCACCAGTGACAACACCAACACCTTTAGCGACGGACTCATGGCGTCTGTTTTTCACGTTTGGGCGTTTAATGGCTTTTTTAATATGACAAATTACACAAAAAGGTATTCAGTGCGTCTAAATGTGGCACCAAGAGGTCCTGACAAAGTGGCCGATTGTGTCAACTGGGTAATAAGGGTTCAGGGCAGAGGCTACAAAATATGGTAACTTATTTAAAAATACTGGATGTAGGATCATCTCCATTCTCCAGCTAATAACCACAGAATTAAGCCGATAACCACAAAGCTCCCATTGGCTCCTGCAGCATTTTAGCATCTTCCAGCTCATTGTTTTGGTTTTCCAGCTTGGTTCACTCTCATCAGCATCTTTCTCAGCCACAGCAGGAAAACACCCCGTTGTGGAAACACATTACAGATAATGTTCAGCTGCTCAAGTCCCAGATGTTTACTTCTGAAATTGGTGGACACAGAAAAACACTGGATTTTTTAGCTAACAAGTTTAGCTTCATGAGATGCCAGTGTTGTGTTTGTGCTCCTTCTGCAAACCTCAATCAGATATTGCAGCTTTAATTTCTTTTTAAAGCAATGCTCCCTGGCTGTCACTGTCCATTTCTCAATTCAGTCATTGTTGGTTGATGTAAAACGGAGCGTCGCCACAGAAACCAGATTTAAAACTTTGGCATTTTGTGAAATACGGACAGATGTACCTGCCGCTGAGAAGTTTGATCACCGTTGTGTAAAGGCCTAAATGTAACGGACCTCAGCTATATGTGAAAGTCGCTCCAGCTTTAAATAAATAAAAAGTATGTGCGCTGAAGTAAAGCCACTGAGGCTGTGAGTTAAATGTCACTTCAGCGGTTACTCATCTCTGGGCTGATGTGAGACAATACACAACATCACGTTAACAGGATTAAATCAAAAAACATTAGACACAGGCGCATTATGCTGACACACACACACACACACACACACACAGTAAAAAGTGACCCAGTTTCTGGGCCCTGCAGACTTCGGCTGACACTGAGTGACCCACATAGGGACACTGACACTTACTATCATCCAAAACTCTTCCCATCTCACATGCACACACACACAAAGCGACAGGTGGTCTGTGTGCATGTGTGTGATTAAAAAATAAAGGAGTGTGACGTAGCGGAGATAAACCAGGGCACTTGTGTTTAGACTGAAGTCTGACCCAGGACAGGATGGCCTTATTCACTGCAGCGGTTTATGTGTGGGAGTGTGAATGTGTACGAGACGGTCAGACACACAGCGCTGCTTCCTGGAAATATGCATCTATAGGGTTTGTGTTGGAGTCAGCCGCAGCAAATAGACCGCATGGCAACCACAGCTGCAGAGGCTGGAATATAAAGCACAAATCAAGCTGTAAAACGTGTTTGTTTGCTGTCTTCTTGGCATGTACGCTGGAAGATTTCAATGCTGCAGATTTAGGAGGTCACATGTACACATTTTAATGATTGCTGTCCGGACGAGCGTTTTAGTGTCAGAAGTAATATCTGGCACCTGGAAACGCACATTACATAACAATGTGCGTACACTGGGCATGCAGCTGCTGGTGTAAGTACAAAAAAAAAAAGGGTTTGCTGCTTCGTTGTAGGAAATACTACGGAAAAAGAAAAGAAAACCAGAGATTTCCTGAAATGTGCGACACCTTCAAGCAAAAACAGCACGTCAGCAGCACCTGTTAATCATAATCCATGTTGAAATAACCACTGGTAGTCAGCGCTGGTGTGTTTATTTCTTCCAGAGAACCTTCACGTTGTGAGATGAATCAGGGAATGACACACATTTACAGTTAAATCCCTGTTAGGGAGCGAACATGAGTGTCTGCGGCGTCACTTCCACAGAGCTCCGTCTCTGCCTGTCCAGACGAAACGATTTAAAACTGAAACAGGGTCAGCAGTTTTAGGAGTTTTAAAGTAAATGTATCAGAAGTTGTGCATTTTGAAAATGACAACATTTTGAGGATGTAGCCCGACTTATTGAGCCTCAACATTTGCAAATAAAAGTCCAAACACAGATGAATCCATGTGGACGTGGAGCCCTGTCTGATTTAAACACGACTACGCTGCATTTTCACTTTCATTTTGAAGGAATCATACTTTGTCCTGTCACAAATAAGTTTCTAATCAACATATTTTTGCCATTTATTTTACCGCTGTGCTGTCTCTCATTTCCAGCCGACTCATCACATATTAGACGAAGCAGGACTGGTCACCCCGGCAACACAAACAAATCCACTTTAACCCAAACTATGACGTTTCGAGTGCCTTAACTCAACCAGACAGCGAGACGTGGACTCCACATTCAAGAAAAATCAAGTGTGGAGTTATTTTAAGGTCGGAAGGGATTATTTTCATGGGAAAAAAACTTTCAAATATGTTGTTCTCGTAGTTTAATCGTAGCAACTGGACCTGCTTGAGTTCCTTGAAGACGTTCCACCTCTCATCCAAGAGGCTTCATCAGTGTCTGGAACTCCCAACTAGTCAGTTATGAAGCCTCTTGGATGAGAGGTGGAACGTCTTCAAGGAACTCCAGCAAGTCCAGTTGCTACGATTAATCTACGTGAATAACCACGACCTGGAGGACTGAGCATCTTCTAAACATGTTGCTTTGATACACAGAGATGAGTTTTTAGGGGGCACATCAACAACCAGAGGGGGTCCTATAGGGGACATGACCCACAGTCTGCTGGGTCAGAGTCACCAGTAACGACATCTCGACACTTTCATCCTGCTTACAAGGACTTTGAGCGTTTTTCAAAGTAGAAGCGTTTTGGACTTGATCATACTTTATGGAAGAAAACCGCCTTTCTTTTAAAATGTACCTTTAGTTAAACCAAAGGCTTAATCTGTGCCTTATGCAGATTCTTCTGTTCTCTTTGTGTTTACTTATATTTTTAGCTTATTATATGGTTAGAATGTATATTTTTTAGCGTATTATATGTCTAAATTGTATATTTTGTAGCATTTTGTATGTTTAGCTTAAATATTTTTTAGTTTTAACTGTGCTTTTTTTAAACGAGGGTTCGAGAGAAACGCCATTTCACTTTTCCGTCTGTGTCCACGTGTGGCAGAACTGACAATAAAGTAACTTTGACTTTGACTAGTTGTATAACCACACAATTCTGGAAGTTGCTGGTCACCATCGCGATCAAACAGCCAGACAAACCAGTCAGACTGGTTACAGGACAGAGCGGTCGGTGAGCCGAGGTTTGTCAATATCACAGCTGAAAACCGACACAATGCCAGGAATCATTCAATCGATGCTTCACCACATCTCTGCCAAGCAAATATGGACCAACTTTCCTTTAAAGGTGTTTCCGCCTAAATAAGTCAAAAAAACACATCAAGAGAGCATGAAAGCTGTTTTTGCAAAATTAGAAACCTTCAACACGGGCATAAAAATACGTTACGGACACATGACTAGAAACACTGGACCCTCGATGACGTAGGAACAGAAATGCACACACTGTGCTCTACATGCCGCCTCCTATGAGCCCGTATGAAGCAGAAACGCCCCGGGGTGCAGCAGCATCATAAACAAGCAGCACATACAGATGAGTGGAGCGCTGCATACAGTGTCGGTGGCTCAGGGGACCTACTTTGCTGTAAAGAGGGGATTCAAAGATGACCGTAGAGCATCAGCGGAGAGGCCCCTTCTGTGGAGATCAGGAGTGACTGATGCACAGTGGCAGCTGAAGCAGAGCCATGTGTTAAACCATCAGCCTGGCACCCACTGTGACTATTGTCTCTGTCACACACACATACACACACACACACACACGCCTCAGCCTGCTCCATAAACCAGGTCCAGGCTATAAAAAGCCTTTAGGTGTTATATATCTCTCTCTGTCATTGAAATTCAGAACCAATCCACAATCCATAGTGGTTTTTATGCAATGCTCCTCACTGTAGTCCAGGTCAGCGCTGCTCGTAATATCCCGTAATACAGAGCGCCGGTGTGTCCTTTAATGATTTTCTATACTGTAAAACGTGTTATTTATGAAGTGTCATGCAATTAGGCTTCCCAGTGCATTACCTGTGCCGTGCAGGGTTAATGCATTTTAAATCTAACAAATAAAAAGCAGCAGAAGAATCGAAGACGTACAACCGCTGTCTGACTTTATTGTCAGCAGATAATTTAATATCCAACAGCAAACCGGCACTGAGACTTAATTTATTTTGATTTTTATGGAGGAAGTGACACCGCAAAGTCATTTCTCGGCACATTTGACTCAGCAAGAAGGCTGCAAACGTGACAGAAATTTATCACGAGTGAAGCAAAGGCACTAAGAAGTGGAGGAAAAAAGAGACATTTTGTGTTATTTATTTCTTCATCAACTTCTATAACACACTGGCCATATTTTCAGGCAGCAACTAACTCATAACTGATTGTGTCTTTTACTGGCATTTGCTCCGTCCCACCCACCACGTTGGTAATACTGATTTTCCTGCATTTGTCGCTGCGCTCTATGATTTCTCATCAGCGTCTACGGAGCGACATGAATTAGCAGGAAGGACAGAGTGCACGAGTGTGTGTGTGTTTGTGTCACAATCTCAAAATGCTTAACAGACGACAATTAGATTGAGTTTGACCGGTGGACACACAAGCACATGCTGTCCTTCCTCCGGCCCTTTAATGCAACGTGATCTTTCAGGGGGTTTCTGGGCAGGGTGAAGCGTTACTGAAAGCTGCCTTAATATAATTATAGTCTCTGTGTGTGTGTGTGTGTGTGTGTGGAAGAGAGAGTGAGCGCATGAGTCGGTGGTCATCTTGCATAATGAGATTGAATGTCCAACTGTGACTCAGGCCGTAATGCAGACTGGGAATCTAGAGAATGATTACAGCAAAGGGTGAATGAAGGCTGACAAGGAAGCGGCGATGATCACACCGACGGATAAAGACGTGACTCAACCTGCTGATCTCTCAGCGGCACTTCATTCATTTATCGAAACTGGTCCGCAACAAGTCCCTGACTGTGACTCGCTGGCTCGACCCACTTGGTCAAGCTGCAACTAACGATTATTTTCATTGCCAATTAATCTGTTTCTTCAATTATTCGTTTAGTTGTTTGGTCTTTGTCAGAAAATGATGAATAATGTTCGTCAGTGTCTCCCAAAGCCCAAGATGACGTCCTCAGATGTCCTGTTTTGTGCACAGTTCAAATAGTTTGTGGTTATTTGTCTTACAGAAGTTTAAAAAAAAAAGCTGAAAACAGGTTTTTTGCCCTTTTTCTTTAAAAATTGCCCAAACTGATGAATCAATTTTCACAATAGTTGGCGATTAATTTCACAACTAATCAGCCATTTGTTGCACTAACAACCGGGAGAGAACGATACACAGATCTGCTAAAGGAGGAAGTCTTAAATGTTAAGGTGGCCATACAAAGACTGTTCACACAAAGAGTGGGTATTTTACTAAAAGCACTGTAGCTCTGGAGGATGTTGACTGGATTTGATTCTCATGTTGTCTTCATATAAACGTGACCTGAGAGTGAGCGTACCTGACCGGTCTGCAATAATCTGATATCATTAATAACGTTAACGGCAAAAAATATAACAGTGGAGTTGAGGTTAAACACAAAAGCTGCACTAAACAGGAGACATGATGCTAGCGACAGAGGTGCTGCTAGTTGCCCTCACAAAGAGCTAACCAGGATCCATAAATAGGATGTCAAAGGCAACTAATGCAGCGAGAAAGTTCAGTTCTGATGACAACCTTGCAGTCAAATATTAAAACTCATGAAACGACAGCTTCAAACTCTAAAGAAGGTGCTTTAAATAAAATTAACAGTCAGTACTGTGCGATGGATCGATCCAGGAAGCAGCACAGGATCTCAGATTCAGCCAGATTTACTGGTATCTATCTCACACTTTAAAGTGCTCATACACAAAAGCACAACGAACGCACACGTTCCCCAGACATCCACGCAACAGTGCACACACCATGTTTCCTCTCCTCACACTTTACTTATTCAAGCCAAAGCTGTAGTAACCTTTAGATCAGTTAAATTCAGTGGTGGGGGGAAAAAAAATGTAATCTCCCCTGAAACTAAAACTAAATTTAAGTCCCAGCTATGATAAAGCACCAGCAGCAGCAGCAGCAGAGGAACAAATGTGTGGGAACAATCGATGCCGTGGGTCCAGCGGCTGAATGAGGAGGTCGGTCCGGCGAAGCTGGGAGTCTGAGAAAACATCCTGCAATTAAAATTATCTGCTCCCCGGTCTTTTCTGCAAATAGGATTTAACTGGGAAACTTCAAATGACATTGTGCTAGCTTTGCAGAGCGACTGTGAAGCCCGGGAGACGCATGTGTGTCGACATGTGTACACGCATGCACTGTCACCTCACCTCCAGCAGACGCACACACCACAGCTCCCACACCTATTATCCTCTTCCTCCAGGCTTATCACGATGCTGTGTCACTGCCCCTCCTGCTGCTGTTTCAATTCCCACCCACCCAAGTTAAGCCTGCAGAAGATTGTCTGTGCATGTGTGTGTGTTGGCGTGCGTGCAGCACTTGCTTCCTCTCCCTTTATTTTCTTCTAAGAAAAACATTTTGTTGTCCTTCGCTGTACATGAGAGTCGGTGCATGCCTGCTCATACCTGTGTGTTCGTGCTTGTGTGCGTGAGCATGTGAGTCTGAATGGGTTCCAAGACACAAAAGAGAGGCAGATTAACATAACAATATCCAAATCCCCCTCTGCCCTTGGAACAGCAGGCAGAGAGGGTACAGACCAGGCTGGCTTTGTTACTGCGTGCATGCTTGTATGTGCACTTGTACGAGTGTACTTCATGCATCTGTGTCAAAGCATGTTCATGATTGCATGCCAGCGCGTGTATGTATGTGTGTGTGTGTGTGTGTGTGTGTGTGTGTGTGTATGTGTGTGCACAGAGGAGCTAATCTGAACAGAGTGCAGCCAGGCGTGAAGTGGAGCAGTCCAGTCGATATGCTCCTGTATCATATTGTCGCTCTGTGTTCCCACTCTGTCTTCCCTCCTATCGGTCTAGACCAGAGCCACGGGCCAGCTTATCATGTGCACCACACTTCTGACATGATGGCAATGTGTGCGCCACACTTTCATCTCAAGGGTCACACATGAAAGTCGCAAACCAAGGAAATTATAGAATAACTTGGCAGGCAGGAGTCGATTCACACCAGCGCTCCACACTCCGTGCACATGTGGAACTTGGCAGCGTGACACTCGAGCCTCTAAAACTGGCAGGTTTACTTTAGTGAACTCAAAGACACGACCTTAAACTCAATTTACTCGAATGTTCCCAACTGTTGCAGCTGAAATGTCTCAGTGTCTTGACTTCTCCACCCTTGAGCTTGAATTGAGCGGATTTTACGTCGGTGTCAGTGAAGAATGCCAAGTGACCCGGTTTGACTCTGCCGGCTGCTTCAGAAACGCTCAGTCAAACAAAGCAGAGTTCAACTTTGGTTTTAAGACATTTTGTGTGTATTTTAAACTGCACTGTTCACATTTATTCTACTCGTGTGTCTTTCTTCTTCTTCTCCAGCCTCATCATGCCTACTTTGTCCGTACTCTGGTAAGATTTCAGTTTAACATCACCGTCTTTTGCTGATTTTCTCCACAATAAATCCACTTCACCTTGACTTCTTCCTCACATACTTTCCTCCCTCTTTCTTTCCCTCCATCCACTTCAAAGTCCCTCTGACCTGACTTTCACTTTCACTCCCCTCCTCTCGTCTTCGCCCTCCTGTTGAGCCGTTCTGTTCTTCATTTGTCCTCATTTCACTTATCACACAGGTCTCCGTCGCCTGCGGTATTCTCACTCCCGTGTCTCGCTCCTTCCCGCTGCACACATGACAGCTGGCCTCCTCAATTATCTAATCATGAGGGCAGGGAGTAGAAAAAAAGGAGAGGAAGCGCTGATATGCACGCTGGAATCGAGAGTGTACGGCAGGTGTACACGCGCACACATATGACCAAAACATGCAGGCGTGAATGCTGAGCTGGACAAAAACTGCTGGGTGTTTGTATCAATTTAGCAAGTTTAATCTCTTCCATATGGACACGGGGGCTAATGCATCTGCTAAGGCTATTAGCCGCTATGAGCCCTGTGGACACAGACTAGACCTATTATCAGTTTGGCAGTGTCTGAAAATACCACTATAGCCAATAACTCAACAACAACAGTGACAACAACAGCAACAACAAACCACAGCGATCGCTACTGCAGGGGAAGTAAAAAAAAACCCCGCAGATCTTGTGTTGACCTCTATAGAGCCTGCAGATTTCTCCCTTGCTGAAACAGGGTCAACTTGATGGACAGAAAACAAGGTGAGGCTCAGAAAAATAGCCCAAGGTGCTGATTGCTACGGTAACCATCGACCCAGTTAGAAACAAAAATACACCCAGGTGCACAATCACACACACACACGAAAAAATAATGTTGAACGCATGCACAGATCTCCTCAAAGTGAAAATGCATGTTGGATATCAGCTGTAAGTTCCTGCACAGTTCACACCTCTTACCCCCCCTCCTCTGTTTCTGACTCACCTGAGTTCGATGGCCTCCCCCATCTCGCCCCAAGAACTCATCTCACACAGGAACGAAAGCAGATGAGAGAAGATGCAGAGATGACAAGCTGAGAGGAAGGAGTCCCTCAGACTAGCGGCCACAGCAATAACGACAGCACAAGGAAAAGATGAGAGGAGGGGAGGAACGAGAGAACAAGTGATGGTACTGCGCTCAGAGTGAGGGAGAGCGAGAGCCGAGTGAGAGAGAGAACCACACCTCTTCTTAAGGGATTAACTTGGGGGAGAAAAAAAAAAAAAGAAAAAAAGTCCTGACACATTCTCAGATACCAGCGCAGTGATGCACCCAAACACCATCAAACTGTCCACGACCCGGCGTGGATGAGCGTCTGGCACGGAGACGCACACAAACAAATACAGTACGCATATGCACGTACACTCACAGCGGCTCTAAAAATAAAGACAAATCGATGTTTGACGCTCCAGATCCTGGGAGTGAGGAAAGGAGGGAGTGGGAGGATAGAAAGAGAGTACGAGAACGAGGAAAGGGGAGGAGTGATTAAGCGAGTCATGGCGGGTGGTGACACAGTTTTCTTTGCTCTCCATCTGCTGTGGGCGCACTGGTCAAGAGTGCATTGGGGGAGAGGGCGAGAACTGGGGCTGGAGCCTGGGGACAGACGCCGAGGCTGGGACCGGGGGAGGATGGGTTTATAACGTGAGCTCTGGAACTCAGCCTGGTCGAGTGTTTCCACAGAGACGGTATTGGACACGTGGGAGGGTGCTGCTTGCCCAGTGCTGGATGCTGAAGGGAAGGTCACAGATACACAGCACGCAGGATTCCCGGTGGATGATTAAGTAGTGCTTTACTGCAAAATGATAAAAGCTGCAAACCACACCCAAACAACATCTGGCCGTGCGGATGCTTGTCATGTTTCGGGTATTGCAGTTCTAGATTGTCTAGCTGGGAAAACATTTGCAGGCAAAGCTGGAAAAACATATGGATCATGTAGAAATTTGAGAGAGAGAACATTTGGACAAGGTGCTGAAGTGTGAAGCGGTCTTCCCTGTAATTAGTTTGGAGTTACAGCCGTGGTGAATCTGCTTTCAAATGTTGTTCATGAGCGATGGCAGCCCCAAGAGGTTTGTGGATCATGATGCGAAGCCCCGATTTAGACCGTATAGGTCGACTTTATGCATAACTGCACCGTACATCAGATTTGAAGCAATAAATGCAACACAGCGGCTCTTGAAACACGCTGCGCCGTTACAGGAGTGCATTGCATGAGCACTTACACGCGATGTGGGTCGTAAAAACATACACATTTTCACTGCAAGGTAGCCGATACCTGGATGGGATCCAGGTGAAAGCTACATCAGGAAATAGCCCTGCTTTACTGATGTCAGACTCAGGATGGATGGTTTTAATAAAGGATCAAAATCGATGCAGCAAGACCAAATAACAAAACCAGAAATATAGTGCTTGACCTTGTTTATGGCACTTATCCAGGCGGTTTTCTCCTGACTAGAGCCCTGCTTGTGTTCTTCTCTCAGATGCAGGTCGCTTTGGATTAAAGCGTCTGCTAAATTAAACTGTAGAATTGTGTTTTTATTCCACATATTCAAGTGCTGTCTGCGTTACTTAAAAGACAACAGTTTGGTGGGAGATTCAGATGCTGCGAGAGCTTCTAGGCTCAATAAGAGATGGAGATTGTGCAACAATGGTCCCGTACATTCCTTTTTAACTCCAAACCACCACATTTTCAAACACAGCCTTCAGAAGAAGTGATGACGATTAAAGCGACATCAGCAGCATTTATCAGATTTCACGCGTCTCCCTAAATGGCTTTTTACGTTTCACATATGCGGCGAAATCTAACCCAAAGCTAAACAGATTTTAGCTTGAGTACCACAATTATATTGTTTACCACATAACAGGTTCTATGAATGATAAAAGCAGTTGACGCCGTGATTACTTTCCAAAGCAGTAAATCCTTCCTCATAATACTATATAATGCCGTGCTGAGTTTTGGCAGCTGATAAGCCTTCAGACTCATGCATCTGTGTCTCAAACCAACTGCCTGGGATTGGATTACTTAATCACATCTGATGTGAAGCAACACACCCCCACCAACAGAGTTCTTTGGATTTTTGTAGCGGGGCTGTTTTCAATCTGAACGCTGGTTATGAAGAAGAGAAAGGGCAGGATGAGAGCTGGAAACATTTGGTTGAAGGCCAAATACTGGAGGAAAGTTAGTATGAGGTGTCTGGGAAAGAGATGGGGAACCGGACAGACAGGAGCTGAGGCGAGCCGGGCAGACCGAGGACGGTAATTGAGCTTGAAGAGGAGCGAGTCAGAGAGCGGCTGCAGGAGGTGAGAAGTTTGGAGATTAAGGGCCAGCACAGATGTAGACATGAAGGGGAACCTGACCTTCACATTGTAGGAGGCTTTAAATGGAGCTTGAGGAAAATTACATTCCTGGACTTACAGAGATGGCTGGAGAGGCGGGTTAAAAGCTGCTGAGGGTCTGTGGTGATTGGAGGGTTTAGAGGAAAATCAAGGAGGCTAAAAGCACATTTTGAACCTCGTTAACACCCTGAAATGCCTCCTGGGGGCACAATTCCAGATATGAATGCACCTGAAACTAAATGGAGTCCAGTCATGTGGTTAGGAAAGGTGGTTTCCTGACTAATGTGGTGGCATTTTGCTGTCATAGTTTGTGTCCACATGTCCCCTTAAAGCGTTACTGCACACATTTCTATTGTGAAGGGAGTCGTCTCCTCCATCCACACATCCTCAACCTAAGCAAGCAACTATAAGATATTTTGGACCGTTGTGTTCGTCAGTCTACCACCATCATCAGAACACCAAATGACAGGATGTATTATTCTAAGAGTGTTTATGCCTCCACTAGACTTCCAGAGACTTTTGTCTTTGTTTTAGTCTTTAACTAAGACGTCATCTATGTTGGGTTTACCTTTATTTTATCACTTTAGGTCTCCCACAATGAGTGGTCTGAATGTAAAATGTTCCCTGGCAGCAGCAAAAGGCCGGCCAGCGACGGCTGACCTGCTTCCTGTAAGCTACAAGTATAAGGTGATGGAGGAAGAACAACACAATGAACACTAGCAGCAGTTTAGCACAGCGTCCACACTGATAAAATCAAACGTCTGTCAGGAAGCAGAATGTGATCGCATGGATGCACTTGAGACACCGTGTGATGTACGGCGAGGAATCAGCTGACACTGGATCTGGACACTGAAGACTGTGTTTCAGGCTACAAGGGGGTTTGGACTGAGGAGCCGGAACCGAGGCTGGAGATCCTGTAGCTCAGTGTAGTGTTATGTGTCAGCGCTATCTGTCTCTTCTCACCCATTCCCAGGCTTTCATGATGCCAGTTCATCCTCTAATCTGTTTACCGTCAGACACTCAGAGCCAGAGATCAACGGTGGATGAGACCGAGAGGGATCAAAACGTCCTTGTTGCGCTCCGGCTTTGTTCACGTGTTTGTTTCAGACGCGGCGCTCTGGGTGTCGGTGGCCAGCTGGAAACAATCGGCACCGTCTCTCTTTATGCTTATTGTCACTTGTTTCTGTTCCGCAGTCTGCTGACAGAAGTGACATTAAATGCTGACGGGCCTCACATCACAGTGATTCTGATGTACTTAAACGCTCCCGTGGGGGAACTCGTGTTGGCGTTCATCGTGTTCGACTAGTCAACAAACACATTTATAAATACCCAGTGCAGCTAATACAAAGATCTGCACACAACTGCTGCAGCTTTAACAACGACAATACCTCGTGGACTTCAGCAACACTTTATGCTGACAAAAAAAAAAAAAAGAGCTTTTTAGATTAGGCTTGAGGAAAGTCTCGGGGAAGAAAGAAAACATAAACAACAAAGGCGATAAGGAAAGTCAACATCTCCTCTTTTCCAGACACGACTATTGGCATTCATGAATTTTAATGGATTGCATTTTTGAGCAGCAAAAGACGTCTGAAGTCAAAAAAAACTGCACAATCATCAAAACAGTGTAACTTCACATGTTTCTTGCACATGCTTTGACAGCACCTCTTTAGAAATATCAGGAGGAGCCCTCCCTCTGTACCGCATCTAAAACATCCCAAAACCCACAAAAAGCCTGTTGGAGCCACACAGCAACAGGTCAGACATGCTGTATTTACTGTAACTATGGGAATGCTTTAACATTTACAGCTGTCGATTGTCACCAAAGCTCCTTCTAGATGAATATCACGTGGGGTCAGTTTAATCTAAAGACCTTCATGATGCTATAATTGCAGATGAACTGATGTGTCCACAGCAAGTTTCGATGTTTCACTATTAAACTAAAGGCTGTTGTCACTCACATACACATTGCCAATCTGCCCTAAATTTGTTATGTCAGCAAAATCCCCCCACAGCACAACAGAGTCTCCTCATTGTAGATTCAAGTTCAGGCTTTACCTTTAATTTCTAACCCATCTACGCCCTCGACTGCAGCACTGATCATCGCTGCCAGCAGCTTCAGTAAACTGAGCCGGTACCAGACGAGTGTTTGACTGACAAAAATGTTCACATACGATGTTCCTGTCACACACTCTGCACATTACTTTTGGAGGGTTAAGTGCTTTCTATTGTCGAAAGGTTCACAGCAGTGACATTCACAAAAAAAAAAAAAACTCGCTCAAGTATCTCTGTGGAATAAATGTTACCTTTCTGGTATTTTGTAAATGTGACGTCTAAGCTCTGTAATTTCAGGCAATCATTTTGTTTATCTAAATGCCATATCAGCCTCTGTTTCGAGAAATGATGTGACAACAAAAACAAACGGGAGTGCACGTGTTACAGCCTGAAACACCTTCAGATGTTTCAGACTGGAGGTGATAAAAAGTAAGATCCATTAACCTGCTTGGTTTTGAACTCACTCCCGTCATATGCTCTGTATCCTATGGACCATTTATCTTGACTGCTATTAACTTGTCCTCCTCTTCCTCTCTTTTCTTTTGCGCTCATCCAGGACTGAGACAGAAAGAGGAGGAGGGTGAAGAAGAAAAGGATCTAAAAATAAGCAGAGAGTGGAAGACAATGACACCGAGGAAGACAAAGGGGAGAGAATATTAGACTGATCATGGGAGGATACAGTAGATGTTATCTCTGCAGGGATGTACTGTATCATGGCAGGTCTGCGGTTGTGTGTGTGTGTGCAGGCGTCTGCTTGTGCATATTCGTCTGTCTGAGTGTGTAACTGTCTGCTGGGCAGACGCTAACATAAGCCTATTAAAACTGCTGCGTAGTTATGAAACATGATGATCTCACCAGCCAGGTGGGAACAGACACACAATAAGTAAGCCCTCTGGCACGTGTTTCAAATGGCTTTTCCGCCATTTAGAGCAGAAAGAGAAACACAATCGCGCCGTCTGCATGCGGTTGTTTGTGTTCGCTGCGTCGTATGTTTGTGTCTGCGATCATGTTGAATCTGAGACTCTGTGGTTTTACAGCCGTCACGCTTCGGCGGCTCCACAGCAGCCTGTTACTTTAACCAACGAGCTCCGAGTGTAAATTAAGCTCCTCGTAAGACGCACACACACGTAGAAAGACACACACAACCACAATTAATGATCTGTGGGGTTACAAATACTCAATAATCTAACTGTGTGTGTGTGCACAAGCAGCGACCAGCAGGCCTCGAGCCCAGACGTCCACACGCTAACAAGCTAAAGCCTGTTTACTTTACCCACAGTTAAATAAATGAAGTGAAAATGAAGTGAGCAGGTCACATGCCCGTCGCAGTTACGACATAATCGCTAGTAATAAAGGTCAGAGTTGTTTCCATTCACTTTTGTAAAAAAAAAAAACATCTGGATGAGTGTAACAGAAATGTCACCATTCAATCACTGTTTCCACCGTTTGTGTTCCCTCGTTCTGCTTTAATGGCACCAACTGTTTAACTTGAGGCGCTTAACTTCTAAATATCGCGCCGACTGCATGTTGATGAGCATCTATTGACATTAACGCTGTGGATTAAGTTGCAAAGCCAAACACCACTGCACCAGCGTGGCCACGTTTTGGTTTGTTGCCAAAATGAGAAAAAGGAGAGCACGATAACTTGAGGCGATTTGTGCCAACGTCACTAATCTGGAACTAGTTTGGAGAAAAAAAAACTAATTAAAAAAACAATTAAATCACTAATTGGAATTACTTGTGTGACAATAATCAGCAAACAAATGGTCCTGACAGTTGCTCGTTAGTACAAAAACATGAACTGAGACCGATTTGAACTCCCAACGACACAAACAGACGTACAGGAAGGTAAGTAAAGGTATTTTTACATCACGAGTTGTTTGAAGTTTGAACTTTCTAACCTGTGCATCAAATCAAACGTCTGTAGCAGAATAAACGCTGAACATTTACATAACTGAGCAATGACTCCGTAAAACAGGACAATCTGTTTCTATGAGGCTCCATCTCTCAGTCAGGAAACATCTTGGTCCCCACAAGTCTTCCTTTAAAATATTATGGCTGTCATAAATCAGAAGAGGACGGAGTAATATAATGTTGATCAATAAACAAAGTGAAGTTTTCTTTACGGTGACAGCGCCAAGGAGAGGAAATTGAAATACAGCTACTTTCTACGACATAATATCCTTCAACACACGCTTCAGGAACGTAACACGAACCTCAACAAGTGTGTGTGTGTGTGCGCAAAATGCGTATTAGTTGGTGTGTATCAAACTGGAACGTTAAGAATGGAGCGCATGAGTTCACTGTGATGCAAAAACCACATTTCTAACAAAAGTCTACGACGCTGAACAGGATTACAGGATTTTTTTGGCCACTGTGAGTCAGTGAATGAGGCTTTCAGTGCACTGATATATTATCATCACCTCATAAAGTTGTTGCAGCAAACAGTTGTTGGCAAACTACAAAACTGGCAGATACACAAGAACACTAGCATTCGTCCAGACTCATGTTTTTGGACTCATTATGAATGTAAATCTAATATTCACTTTCACATTAGCTCTTTTTTATTCTCCAGGAAGGGAAATGTCTCTACGTGGATATCAGCCACACTGACAGCTGATGTGTACGACACTGATTATCTCGTGACAACGCAGTGTTCTGCTGGGAAACCTCGGGGTCCAACATTTGGGTGGGTTTTGACTTGTACCACCATGACAACAGCACTCCCTAAGGCCAGTAGCTTCGCCCAACAGGACAATGTGACCCGCCACTGCTCAGGAACAGCCTGAGGGAGCCCAAGCCAATGATCCAGCCTCAGATCGGATCCATTAAGGCCCTAACCACAACACCCAAAGGATCCAACGTCCTTGAGCCAGATGCAGGGTAACCTCAGAGGTCCCACGTCCACGGTCCAATAGATCAGAGCTGTTTTGCTGCCAGGAGGGGGACCTACACAATATTAGGCAGGCGGGTCAGGGTTAGGGTTGCCACTAATTTTATTCATGTTCTGTTTGGTGCATTTAGCAGAACTTTTTGGCTGTAAACTGTTCATTTAAAGGGCAAAATGAGGTTTATAAGGACAGCAAATAAAAACCATTAAAGCTGCAGGTTTGAACCCAAAACATTCAGCTAAAAAAACCACTAAATTAAAACCACAGCTCCTCTCAGCTTCAGGAGGGGGTGAGGATCTATCCATCATGTTGCTGTCGGTCATTACAATCCATACTCATGTAAAAACACTCATGACAGCAGCTTCAATGCAGAATCCACAAATAATGTCCACCTTCTGAGACGGTGTCAGCTGCCAAACTTGGTCAACTGTATTCTGTGAAGAAGCAGATGGGTAATCTTTAAGTGGGTTTATTCTTCATGCTTCGTTAGGAGATTTCAGCCGCTCCAGCTCATCATTGTGTTATCTCGCCACCCCAGTGACCAAACACGAGCTATCCAATCATCTGCTGATAAGGAAGTCTGATACATTTCGATTATCCAATCAGCTCTGTCAAAAAACCCACCAAGACCTCCTCTTTCATCCCCTCACAATCTGTAAAAGTGCACCCAGATGGACGGGCTGTCCAATAGCGAGGCGTGACAGCCAAATCCACTGCTTTAGCCTGACAGGCTGCTCAATAGATTTGTGCTGCTGGTCAATACCACTCTCTTTTTTCTTCTTCTTTCTCTCCCTCCCCTCATCCATCTCCTCTCTCCTCAATGACTCTCCATCATCATACGTCTCCATTATCCCCGACTTATCTTTCTCTACAGACCAACGCAAAGCCCGTAGTTACAGACAAAGCCTCATTGAGCTGCAAAATGATGGAGGACTGTGTGAGTGTGGCCTCAAGTGGACACTAACACACACACACACATGTAGGCTGCTGTACGTTGGTTGATCAAGCTCCTGCATTACATGATCAATAGGCCTCTGACTCCAGGCTGCTGTACGTCGGGTTTTTGAGGCGAACTAGACGTCAGCACCTCTCCCTTCGTATTCCCAATCAACACGGCACCCAAACTCCGTCACGCTACGGTAGACACACATAACATGCAGAAGGACCACGTGAAAACCTTGCTGCTGCATGGCAACCGGATCCCATGGCAACCAATGGTATGGGTTTTTCTTTTTTTTTTCTTTTTTTTTTGTGGGCTGAGAGAGTGAGAGGAGACTGAGGGGGAAAGGAGGAAGAGGAAGAGGGGGGCTGACAGATATTTGGGAGAAAAACTCTGGAAAGGAACAAAAATAGAAAGAAAGTGGAGAAGCAGCATGAATGCGCAAACACACACATTCACTGTGCTGAGATCAGATGAGGGTGAGGAGAGAGAGAGAGACAGACAGTGACAACATTGTGGGTGAAAGGAGACCTCCCTCCTCGCGGATCACAACAAGGTCTTCCTGGTGAGGAGCAGAGATGGAGGGGAGGAACAGAAACGAGAGAGAAAAGTCATTCTGTTAATCGTCTGCTGCGATGCCTTCAATGACAAACCACCAGGAGTAATAAAACACACACTTAACGTGAAGGAGGCCCCCAAAACTCACTTTGTAATTACACTGGAAAAGAGGTAAAACAAAGAGAGGAGACAGCTTCGTTTCACACCTCGTACTTAAAAGAACTTTCACCCACATTTTCAATTTCCTGCCCTGATGTCGGCGCACTGTCACCAAAAAGTAGCAGCCATTAGCTCCTACCTGAGCCCACGCTGCCTTCTGCTGGATGGTAATTAAAAGGGTGAACAGGTGACTGCTTTACTTTACAGCGCACTGTAATAAAGGAGCTTCCTCCCACATTGTCTCTTCCTTGTATGCTGCAAGAAAAACTGCGCTGTGGTTGCAGTAAATTCAAATAAGGTCAGAGCGTTGGTGCTTTTATTCGGCTGCTTTATTGTTATCGATGTGAAGACACGACAGGACACAGCAGACGGGTCCAAAACCAATATTACTGCTCCCCCTGTATTATATCATTGTTGTAAAAGCACACAAATAACTACTTATAACCTCTAATGACTTGTGTGCAATAGTAATTATGTACACTGTAATTAATCAATAAGAGCTACACATTTAAACGTGTTTTATAGGGTAATTTTCAAAAGGTATTTGTCATAAGAGCATTTATATTTGAAGTAATTAATACCAGAAAGTTGCTACTCCCCATTACACATTGTACCTTCACTGCATATTTGTCCCACAGTGTTAAAAAAAACACTCCATAGTTATACAAGATACCTTTAATTTAACA
This sequence comes from Stegastes partitus, assembly GCF_000690725.1. Classification (NCBI taxonomy): domain Eukaryota; kingdom Metazoa; phylum Chordata; class Actinopteri; family Pomacentridae; genus Stegastes; species Stegastes partitus. The sequence continues at coordinate 274,458 of NW_007578519.1, read as the reverse complement.
AACAATTCTTTGTAAAATTACAGCACCAATATTTTTCTGTTAATTGTCACTTATTGAGATACTTTCACAGTATTAAACTTGAACTTACCAGTTTTATTTTTTAAACTAAAAAGAATATATTTGTAAAATGACAATAAATTTGCAAATATATTAAGAAAACATTTTAGTTTCTTTAAAAAAAAAGTGCTCATACTTTCAGTCAATCTTTGTAATTTCATTGTTTTATTTAAATGTATGAGAAAAATCTGTACCATAAAAAGAAAAGAAAAGCTTTTTTCACAGTGTGAGCCTTTTACTGACGACCCTTACTGCCTGTTATTTGTAACCTGAAGCATCTCATTTTCATGTCCAAGCACACACCTCCATGTACCGTCTGATAATAAAATGTGTCTCCTCTCAGTGCAAAGCAGGAGAGGAACAAAGTGGAGCGGCCCTCGCACGTCTTTGTTTCCTGTGTAACGGTGCCCCTGCTGGACAGTCGCAGCATCGCTGTCATGGCAACGGACCAGCTGCCTCTGCTCATGTTGTGTGTTTGTGTGTGTGTGCAATTATCCAGGTCACTTTCTCCAACCTCTCACCTCTGACCTCCAGACAGGAAGAGGGGTTTTTCAACCCAGTTTGCTGACACTTGCTGGATGCGTGTGCTGAATACAAAACACACGCTGTCCTAAAGTGAGCATCGCGTCAAATCCTGTGTCTTCGGATTTCATGTGTCAATACAATGCATTCATGCATAATGCATGTTTATGCATGTAAAGCAACAACATACACGGCCAGAAGTCTAAAATCAATAGTGCTTTTAAAGCTTTTAACATCTGCCTCATCGCTCTCTGCCGGCCTGTCTGCCGGGCTGCTGTCTGTCTTTGCATTCCTGAGCAGGAAACATTTGGATGATGACTAAATGTAAATATAATGGCCTGTCTTGAAAATAAAGCTCCACAGTAATCACTGACGTAGTACAGTTTGCTTCTAAATGCAATATTTTCTGCTTCAAATATCAACTCCAAACTGCATAAAGCTGTCTCATAAATCCAAGTTATATTTTTCAAATGTTGCTTTCATCTTGAACTCCATATTGCAGAAGGTCTGAGGCATGATCTGTATATATATGCATCTATTATCCATCTGCCTGTCAATCCACGTATCTGCCTGTGTGACATCAACCATCTGTCTGCCTGCCCTCGAATCTGTCCTCGGAGAGGCCTGCAGCATTTTCTGGGCCACAAGGAAGCAGTCATGTCCTTTTGTATTTGTCTACATCACAACAATCCTCCTCACAGCAACATCTGGTGACACAGACGCTTACTACGCAGAATAAATAGACAGATATATCTCACAGGTCGAGTCGTTTTCATCTACGGTAGAGAACAGAGAGAGTCAGTCTGTGTTGTCACTGTGGCTTTACAGAGGTTTGGGAGTTTTAGTTTCTGTGGAGAGACAGAATGACCTTCACAGGGTGGTCGTGTCTTATCGACCGGCACTAAAAGCCCGCGCTGGGCACGCAGGAGCACTGGCAGAGCAAATGGGTTTGGAGAGTCAGGCTGCAGACATGCATCGTGGTGGCGCTGCAGCTTGCTGCTCGCATGAAGGATCAATACACTTATGAACACCAGAAAATTTTGACTGAAATGTCCAAATTTGGGGTAAATATTCAATAATACTGGGGGCACAACATATGGGGTCCACTGTCGACTGATTCAGCGTCTCATAGTTGAAAGCTGGATCATTAAGAAGTGAAAATGTGAGCTTCACCAAATAATAGTCAGTGATAAAAGTGAGTTTGTTTTTTATTCACAGACATTTTAACAGTAACTCTAGACTTCTGCAGAGCTGCTCTGATGCTCTTTTCTCTCTGAATTTAAATAACGACTTAGTAAAGTTAACAAAAGATGACATTTTACTGCTGGTGAAAGGACACGCCAGTCCCGACCGTAGAAATCGGTCGAGCCGATGCTGATTTATCAGATGTGTGCCACAAAGAAAGCTTTTTGCAGGAAAAGATGCTTGAGGTCATTTAAAAATGGTGTCACCACAGAGTTTGTGCAGTTTGTGAAGAATATGGGCCGAAATATCAATACTGGAATGCTTTGGCCAAGCTCCCCCCGTAGCCTTCTCCAGTGATGTCTCTTTTACTAGCTTTGTGAAGAAGTGGAGGCGGAGGGGAGTAAAAACAGGGAGAAGTGAATGAAATAAAGAGTATGTATGAAGAGGAGACATTAACGCCAGAAAGACTGAAGGAGGGTAAAGAGAAGAAACGATGGAAAAGTGAAGAAAAGTGAATGTAGAAATTAAAAATCAAAGGACAGGAAGGAGGGAAAGTAGAAGGAAATTCACTGGGCAGAAACCAGCGACAGTTGTCCTGAGCTTGGTGAAAACACTGTTCGGTGACTTCCAGAAACTGGCCCATGTTTGAGCTCACAGAACATCAGTTCGCCTCCAGAAAAAGAGGAAGTAGAAGGAGACTGTGAAGACGCAGAGTAAACACTGCTGAGGTGAGGACAGAGCGAGGAACAGACGAGGAGGACAAGCGCACTGCTGTTTAGGCCTGTTGCTAGAAAACAGCCACTCAACAATAGTCACTTTGACACAGAGAGGAGCGAGAGGAGGGCGCTGAGCGTTTTTAGAGTCACTTTCCCCTCAGGCTGACTTCAACAGCAGCGGCCACTTTGACGCACACACTCTCTTTCTGTCTCCAAACCCCACTTCAGAGCAAAACAAAACCCCGTCAAAAGCAAAGGGAAGCCACCTCAATGGGCATCGTGCCCCTAGAAAAGCGTGGCGAGACAAAAGAGAGGAATTCTTTTGGAAGCTGAGAAGTGTGTGTGTGTGTGTGTGTGTGTGTGTGTGTGTGTGTGTGTGTGTGTGTGTGTGTGCCGTCCCCCCCCCAGTCACTACAGATTACAGACACGCACCACAGATGGCCAGCGCGTCTCGTCTTTTCACCGCCACCACCGGCGAGAATAATGGCCAGCGGTGGCCCCTCCTCCTCTTCCTCCGCTGCCTTTCTCTTTTGTCAGCACGTGTGTCCGTCAAATGGAAGCGTGTGTCTGGGACAATGGCAGCCAGACAAAGAGCCCGCCTACCCCCCACCAGGACGCTGAATAGGGGGGCACGTGGGCCTTGTCATCGAGGGAACAATGGCACCGGGGGAGAGGGAGAGGGTGTGGCCGGCCGGCACCGAGGCCGAGGTGCAGCCTGGGTGGCCCGGGTCACAGTTGAACTTGAGGGATTTAGAAATGGAAGGCATACATCACCGAGGAAAGACAGAAATCATCGAGCAGGGCGAATGATAAACCACATTAGAGGTATGCATCGGAGCATTTATCGAGGCAAATGATTTATTATTTATCCACCAAATTGTTCCCTCACTTTGTGTCCAGTTTCAGAACTAACGCTGGAAGTCTCACAGGTTTCATCTCCACGTCATGTACACGCTACCAATCAGAGCGTGACATATGTTTTCTGACTTCCGGGATGCCGCTGATTCCATTCATCTCAGAACAGCATGATAATCAACTTATAGAGACATACAGTCTGTTTGACTTCAGTCATCCATCACAATTAAGTTCCTTGTAGGTTTCTGTGGTTGTGCAGCAACACAGAAGCTCTGCTTGTGAATGCTCTCGAGGAACGACGGCATCAGACTCACAGTTGTCATTTATCATCTTCTCGGGGAAAGATTTTACTTTCTTTGGCACTTTGGTTTCTAATTATATACACGCAGAACATACGACATCCATATCGGGGCTGCATGACTCAGCATCAATACTTCACATGCACAATAGTCGCATTCACACAACATGCTACAGCCCCTTTTTTCTTTAATCTTCCATGACTAATCTGTAAGACAAGTCTGTCTGATGCAACATCATTTTCTCCTATTAAAAAGTTCCTGGATATGCTGGGTTTTCAAAGAGAGACAGAAACACTGAAAAGGAAGATCTGGCTGGAAAAAAAGAAATGCACTTGTATGGAAATGTATGAAAAGGAAAAAAAAAAACAGGTCCGTGTTTCACCACTTAAATCAGAAAGCTCTGTGTGACGAGAGAGATTTAAAGAAAAAAAACTGCCTTTTTTCAAGTTAGTTTTAATTTTCCTTGCAGATGCACTCCTCTACAAAATAACCCCAATCACTGCAGAATGATTTATTCTTACCAAAAATAGTTATTCGAGTCACGTGGTGAACATTCCTCCCATCACAATATATATATATCGCAGGAAGAGGAAGCAGCACAATGCCGTGTCTTTCTAAGTCATGCAGCACTAATTCATATTCTCAGCATGCAGACAAGATCCTACCTGTTAAACATCAGCATGAGAGTATGTTAGCAGACTGATGCTAGCGTAACTCAAAGCAAGGAGCCTTTGTCCATATTCAGAACCTGTAGCCGTCCCTGTGAACATCTCTGTTCGATCAAACACTGCTCAGGTTGCTGGAAGCCTCCAGTGTGTGGATCTCTTGTCTGAGACGTGGACACGGTCTCATGAGCTTTCTTTCCTTTAGTTTTCTCTCTCGCCTCTGCGTGTACAGGTAGCGCTCTACTCTGTAGCATTAGCCCACACCAGAATAAAGGTATTCATCAATTCACTGCTACTTTTCATCAGCCAACTTTCAAATATTGAATTTCAGCACCACCAAGTTTCCCAGCTCCTGTTGGCACTGCAGCGATGATGAATCATGTTCTGTGAATAATCACCCAACTCCGGTATGTTTCAAGTCCCGGCAGGTTTGAATTTAATACAGGATAAAGTGAAATGAATGGCTCCCAGGTGAGTGGAAAGCAGTGACGTCAGTTGTTCGCAATTTAACGCTGATGAGTTGCACAGTACGCTCCCTGGAGTTGCGTCTGATGGAGGTGGACAGACTTTGCCACGGGGTGGAACTGATGCCCACGACCGAACACTAAGTAGGAGCCAAGTGTGTCCTGGAGGACCCGGACCCAGCTGGTGGATTTACTCCAGCCGCAGGCCTTCGCTCGGCCCAGCCCTACAGATACATCGCCACCCCCGGGACAACTTTGATGCGACTCATTGGATTAAAGCCTGAGCAGCGGGGGAGTCTGTAGGTGCTCACGTGTGCTTAAGAACACGGATGCTTGTTTGTAAGTGCGGTTCTTTTTTTTTTGGTCGGGGTCAGAGTGCATTGTGGCAGCGAAGGGGAGTGGAAAGCTGGGAACAGCTGGGCTGAGTCTGCAGGGGGACACGACAGGGGGAGAGGCCGGGGGGGGGAAGCGAAAGGACAGAAAGGAAAAGAGAAGGAGAGGGGCAGGCGCTCGCATCCAGGCAGGCAGGCTGCTGACGGGCTCTTTTGAGGCAGCAGCTGGTTGGAGTGGGGGTCTCACCAGCTGTGCCTCCGCTGACCTCTCCCCACTATTCCCCACCTCCTCTTCCTCCCCAAACTTCCCCTCCCCCAGCAAAACAGAATCCTCACCCAAATGCGTGCAGAAATACACACAGCCATCTGTCAGGAGGAGGACAGTTGTCTCTCTGATTGCTCCATAACGGTGTTGAGACGGTCTTGGTGAAGCTCGGCGCCACGCCCCGAACCAAAGCCCTGGAGATACGCAACTATTCTTAACCAGGCGTCTTCCAACAAGCCTCCTCTGACGTCTCAGATCCAGAGACGGGTCCCTGGGCGCATCACTGCGACTCAAAGGCTGTGACTCATGAGGAGCAGAATTAGCAGCGCTGGGAAAGCAGACGTTCTTCATATCTGTCCTTATCAGACAGAGTCACATTTCAAGGGTTTTAATAGTTAATTAATAAACTTGATACTCGCTCCTTTGACAATCGCTGACGAAAGCTCGTGTTTCAGTCGCAGTCACGTCGACTTTTACTAAAGTTTTCCTTTTATTGTGCCTGCGAGCAAAACAATTTGCCAAAAATGACACGACTGTGACAGTTTAGCAGAAGAATCAGCATTCATTACCGTGAACTTCTAATGCTGCTACACCAAAAGTGCTTCTCATATTTCCCTAATCAAGCCGCTCGCAGGAGAAAGGCTGACTCATGGATCGCACCACCTCCCTCGTTCGCCGCCTCCTTCATTATGATCTGCATCTAGGCTGACAGCAGATCAGCTCTGATTTATCCAAAAAAAAAAGAAAAAGTTGCCTCGTCTGATGCATCACTTTAGAAGTGCTTATTCAGAGCACCGCTAAATCAAGTGCATCCACGGAGTAATTGATTCAAGCTCGGCTCTTGTTTTCCACTGTGTCGTGTGGAGCTGGCGGCTTGGACCTGCTGTATCTGAAGGGAAGGAGGCAGGAAGAAAAAGCTGAGAGAAGAGAGGAGACCGGGGCCAAAACACTGATTGCTTTAGAGAGAGAACAGCTGAAAAAAGGCAATATTAGGCTGAGGGAGCGCAGGAGCTGTGCACAACATTGGTGAAGTCAAAGAGTGAAGCAGCAGCGAGTCTCTCCTGGTTTATTATTTGACTGCTTTGCTCAGAGACGGCTCACAAACGGCTGCATCCACTCTGTGTTGTGTCTGCTTGTGTCGCCCCGTAAGACACAAATCGGCTTCTTACGGCTTTAAGGAAAAACTACAGCCGCATGTTTACATCCTCGACAATGCAAACAAACAATACGGGTACAAATGAAACATGATTCATCTATTATATTGCAAGTCAGAAACACCCAGTGAGAAAGAGAAGGCCGGGATTTTCTGTGCCAAGGCAGCCAGTCATATACTCCAAACATGTTTTCTCTACAAAGATCACGACTAAAAGGGTTAAAGTTTTGGTAGAAAAAGTTGATAAGCTGCAACTTATCAAGCCTTTAACTTCCAGAGAACCGTGAGTGGTGGATGAGGAGTTCTAAACAGGCAACATCACTAAATAACCACAAATCTGTCACCACTTTTCTGCTTCGAATGCTGCGAAACTGCAGCGGGTGATAACATATTTACGACTCCCCCTTCAGACCAATAAGAAGAGCAGGGAAGTCCCTGAAGTACCATAACCAGAACTGTTCAAACTTGGCAAGAATGCATGTTTACGGAGGACATTTTTGTTTGTAGTAAGAAGCTGATTTGGTAAATAGGTTTTCAGGGTTTTTAAAAGTTCATTCGGTAAAAGTCACTGCAGCTCCAGCATGTGTTTTCACAAACATGCATGTGTAGCCGTCATCCATCTACTGCTCAGGACAAGCGCAGCACAGATTCATTCAGTCTGCTCCCAGTGAGGACGTGAGAGGTACGACACACCTGTGTTTCCTCATCTTTCCTCTTTTTAGGTACATTTAAGCAACTGGAAGATTTTCTATGATGGCAGAGGAGAGAAGGATTTCCGGGAGGCACAAGTTGGCTAAATGGAAAGCTTCCATACTGTCCTGGCTAATTGAGTAAAATGGCGTTTGCCAGTGTTTGTATTATATCTGTTTTGTTTAGAGTTTCCATTGACAGTCAGGACACTTCCAAGAAGAGTTCTGTCTTTTTGGCAGGCGAAATCCTCTCCTCCTCTCCTCGCCCTGAAGGGTTAGCAGTGTGAATATTAGATAGGGACAGATTGTATTAGATAGCGCAGACCTACATAGAGCCATGCACAGACTCACACACACTGGGAGATTTATGACTCACCAGCACACAGATGGTGAGGAACGACTTCAATGGCAGAAGAATTGCACCTGTATTTGAAGAAGCCTACATTTTGCTAAAAAAAATATAAAGCTTATTTAATTAGGTGTATTTAGTCAACAGTAAACCTCTGAACCTCGGGCACTTCCTGAGCGTTTTTTTTGCTCATGTCACATTTTTGCTCTCTGCAGCAAAAGTCCTGCACCTGGAAACAGCACAACCCTGACTGGAAGTAGAGAACACGTCTTCTGAGCAACATTACATCATATAAAAAAAAGAAAAAAGAAAAAAGAACATTGGATTTCTTTGATTGTTTACTAAAATTGAGAAAGACTGTAAAATAAACGTACAAACTTGAACACAGGTGTTCATATTACTCTACTCTTAAATTCATTTTACATTTTTAAACTCGTTTTGTCTCCTGTCTGCTCTACATAAAAACACAGCCGGAAGTTTAGCAAAAACAATCCCTGAAAGTTTGTGACTGTTACAGCTGAGTCAAGCACAGCAGAAATTTTTGTATTTTTCGAGCAAATGTTTACCGATTTATTTATTTTTAATGAGACATGTAGAATAAAGGGCTGCAAGGTGGCGCAGTTGGTAGCACTGTTGCCTCACAGCTAGAAGGTTGCCGGTTCGCGTCCCGGTAGGGGCACCGGAGTCTTTCTGCGTGGAGTCTCCATGTTCTCCCCGTGCAGCGTGGGTTTCTCTCCAGAAACATGTTGAGGTTAATTGGGGATTGTAAATTGTCCGTAGGTGTGAATGTGAGTGTGCTTGGTTGTCTGTCTCTAAGTGTAGCCCTGTGATAGACTGGTTACCTGTCCAGGGTGTCCCCTGTCTTCGCCCTAAGTCGGCTGGGATAGACTCCAGCCCCCCATGACCCTAGTGACGATTAAGCGTGTATAGATAATGGATGGATGGATCCCAACTGTAACCCAGCAGAACCACTGAGTAGTCGACTGAATAGTTAAAAATCTGATGATCCTTTCTCTTTTTTACAGTTTTTGGATCAGATAAATGGTTGAATTTGGGTGATTTCTTTTTTGTTTTGCAGACAATGTGCCTTTCAAACCTGCCAGCAGGTTTTGGAGTTTAAAGTGTTTCCAGAGAAACTGAATTTATTTCTCACTAGTGTTGTGTTTTATTGTGCTATGTCCCATGACTAACACTTAAATATCTTTTTTAAAAAAGGGGGCACAGTCTGACAGGAAACTAGTGGAAAGTTCTTTAAAAGGAAAAAGTAGGATAAAGAGGCTTAAACATCTTGCAGCGTAACTCAAATTGAACACTGTGTTGTTTCTGGCTCTTATCTTCATAACAATGCATATTTCTGTTTCATATCTTGTAACAACAGCAACCCGCTGATGCATACGGGAGGGAGGAGCCCACACAGCACACTGGGGGGCCCAAACAAATCTCTCCTAACTTTACTTTGTAAAGCTGGGGCCTCAGGCGAACGCTTAGATGTGAAGATTTTTTTCGCATGTTAGGCAAGGTTTAAAATCTGATATGAGCTGGGGGATTAGTGGAGAAAATTAGAAGTGAAAGAAATGAGTGTTAAGCACTGCAGACTGCAGTACAGTGGGAATATGAGCGTGTATACATAATGCATGTTTAGGACGGCTCCTGTATGCGCCTCTGATGAACATCTTCATTCACGAGACAGAAGCACACTCACACACATGCATATCGTGAAAGGCAATATGAAGGTAGGACGTGGTGTGGATGTGGCATTGCACAACTACACAAAGACAGACAGCATGCATAAACAGCCCTACACTTCACAGGCAGTTGGGCTGGAGATCTGTCCATCAAAACAAGTCTCTGGAGAACAGGACAGGCAAGGAGAAGGCACCAGCACAAGAAGTTGTTTTCCTCCCCGGTGCAAACAACCATCCAGTCCAAGACATCTTTCAAAACGCATTCGCATCAAAAATGGGTGTGCACTTCAGTCATCGTCTCACGCGAGCACAGCTTGACTGAGCAACACCTCCGCAAAAGAAAACACATCTATAGTTTCCATACAGCCTGTTTCTGAGCCGTGAACTGCGAGAGTTGGCTGCCAGGATGTAAACAAAATCCATGTGAGGAGAGGAGCTGTGTGCAGTGAGGAAGGCCGGGTTTGTGTGAGTGAGAGAAGAGGAAGAAGAAAAAAAAAACTTAAAAGCTGGTCTACAGCTGAGAAGGGGGGTTAAAAGGGGTTGAGATTTTCCTCTTGCTCTCAGGAATGCGGAGCAAGACCAATAACACATTCCCTATGTGGAGCACAGTGAGCATCATAGGACGGACAGCGAGTAAACACACACAGGAACAGAAAGTCTGGACTGTCTTGGTCTGTTCTCCCCCTGCACATATCAAGCAGCCATCTGGTGAACTGGACGGTCCAGGATGCGACTGAGTCAGACTGTTGTCCAGCCCTGCAGCCATTTATTTCTATTCTCCTCACAGCCGATCATCGCCTCACCCATCCTCCTCCTCCTCCTCTCCTCGTAACCCATACAACTCCGCTGTTACCCTCACACCATCCTTTGAAAACAGGGAGACAAGGGGTGATGTCAAGGGAGGGGAAGGAAGCTTAAAGAGAATAGTAAATGCATGCTCACCTCCCCTGACATACGGACTTCACAGAGAGTGAAGCGGTGGTGCGGGGTGAGAGATGAAGGAAGAGAGGCTCAACTAATCACAGCGTAGTGTTTCCATTACATCAAATCATTTCCACGCCGGCTGGGTGTCGCCTTGGCATCTCCACAATATTCCTCTGTGATCCGAGGCGAGAGCAGACACAGCCTGTGGGAGGACGGTCTATATACTTTCTATTGATCTCGTTGTTCAGGCTTGTTGAGGCCTGAGGTGCCTGGAGCCTCATCCATTAAAACATAACTAAAGAATAATGAGAGAGAGAAAGCACTACGGCTTCATCCTAGATTTCATCATGCTTGTAGAGTGATTTCAGAGTGTAGTCAAAGCTGTGAAAATGATATCACAAGGATCAGATTGTGTGTAATGATGTAAAGTAGTTTCAGCTTTGAAATATAATAGAAAATCAATGTCACTGGATGTTTTTTTTTTTTTAGTTTCCCATCCCAAAAGGGGGCTTGAATGTGGTTGGGAGAGGAAGTTTGCGCAGACAGAGGAACCTTTTCTAAAACAAGGAAAACATGCCGCCAATAAACTGCAAGTATAGTTGTATTACTTCTGTGTGCCTGCCTTTCTGTTAGTTCATTTATTTATTTTGCTAATTTCAGACTCCTTTCGTTTCTAAAGCAAACGACTGAAATGTTTTTTCCAGTGACACAAGGTAAATACCATCAACCCCCTCCTGTGCATTTTAGTCGGCGTGATATTTTGGGAAATACACTACATTCACTCTCTTCACCAAGACGACGATGAGAAAATCAATACCACTCTGGTGTCTCTCCATTAGATATGAAACCAGGAAACCATTAGCTTCCTTTAATAAGCTTAGCCATCGCTGCTTCCTGGACGCCGCTTCGGCCAAGAAAACGCTCGCTACATAACACCTCGTAAAACCACAATTTGGCAGCTTTTTACGTCGGTCATTGTAAAGATATAATGTGGTAATTATCGAGGCGCTGGTTTAATCATGAGGCTGCAGCCGGGAGCCAGTTAGCTTAGCTCAGCACACAGCGGGAGGAAGCTGCTAGCACACAAACTGTTGGTTTCACACACTTTGTCCGTTAAACGAATACAAACTGTTATATATTAAAGACAAACACTATGAGCTTTTTAAGGGCGGATGTTGTTGCCGTCGGACAGGGAAGGCTAGCTGTATGAAAACGTTCCCAAATGCCTACGTCTTCAGTTAGTGGTGAAGGCAAAGACCGTAATCAGCTGAATACATTAGCTTCATCGATCCTTTTCAAACATTTAGGAGGAACTACGGCAACCACCAGAAACCACTGACTGCACAGAAAGATGGACAAACGGTCACCCATAGACAGTCTGTTTAAAGCTCAGCGTGGTGCCATCTTAGCAGTGCAGTCCAAAGTTGGACAGAACCATGTCATTCAAAGCAGCCACACTTTAAATCATGCGTAAATTTTAAGCCATAGTCCATCCATCCATCATCTATACACCGCTTAATCCTCATTAGGGTCGCGGGGGGGCTGGAGTCTATCCCAGCCGACTTAGGGTGAAGGCAGGTTCACCTGGACAGGTAACCAGGCTATCACAGGGCTACACTTAGAGACAGACAACCAAGCACACTCACATTCACACCTACACCGGAGAGAACCCATGCCGCTAAGTTTTACCGTGAGGGTCTGCCGGGACTGACTCACTCGTGGTCCTGTTGGCCACTCGAGGACACTTGACACTTGTGCAACAGCTTCATTTTTCAGTCCCAGATGTTGACTGCTTGTTAAACATAATGTGAACGGGTCCTCTCCAGAACCAGTGTTTGGTTTGTCCATTCTGGGCTACTGTAGAAACATGGTTCCATGGAGGAGGACCTGCTCCCTGTGTAGAGACGGAGGGCTAATTGTAAGGCAGAGATCTCCAACTGTGGTCCTCGTGAGCTACTGTCCTGCAGGTTTTAGACGTTTCCTTACTGCAACACATCTGACTCAAATTAATGGATCATTAACAGAACTTGACATCTAGCTGCTGGAGATCCATTAATCTGAGTCAGATGTGTTGCAGTACGGAAACGTTTAAAACCTGCAGGACAGTAGCTCACGAGGACCGGTGTTGGAGATCCCTGGTCTAAGGTAAGGAAAACACAACGATTCTTGCTTTCACTTGCTCAAAAGGAAAATGATTATTTGTGCAGCTTGAAACAAGGAATTTTAAGGCACTGCTAAAGTCAGGATATATGTAAAATAATTGCATTAACTTAATGTTTAATTGTCTCTTGTGTTGCAGAATCAAGTGTCAAAACGCGACTTTGTGCCTCCATAGAAAACATGCAATATAATTTAATGACATACGACAGGTGAAGTAAAAGCAAGAACAGCTTGTACTCGGGTGCCATAATGTCATGTAGCGTAGTCTGACATATCCCACTGGCTGGTCATGGCATGAGGTAATAAATTGAGCTGCAGTAATTTCACATGTTGGAATTCCTCCAAGTAGGGGAGATGTAAATGGCAGCGTTCAGATTTCAAAGTCATTCTACATTTTGATTATGCCTGGAAAACATTTAACTAAGGTCTGCAGTCTTTCTGTCTCCGTCTGCACTCTGCTTTCCCATCCATTCTCCCTAATAGTCCTGTGTGCCTAACATAATACCTGACTGGCTGGCTGGTCGGCTGTGCAGACCGGGAAGGCCCTGGCTGGAGCGTCTGGCTGATTTACAGGCGTTCTGGGTGGCTGGCTCGCCACAGACGAACCCTGAATCCCTACTGGACTTGCTGGGCTTACTGGGTGGACCGGCTACTCATCTTCCTACAGTGCAGACGGACAAAGGCAGGTCTGTTCCTGTGGGAGCCAGCAGGCAGCGACTGCCACTTCCCCTGACCAAAAGAGGCAGAGGGAGAAGGGGGGGAAGTGAGACAGATGAAGAAATGAGAGGAAAGGGAGAGCACTGAGAAAGACACCGGGCAGAAAAGAAGAGGGAGCTTTTCTAACAACTGAGGCCTGCGAGAAAATGAGAAAGATTTTAAAAAACAGAGGAAAGCTCTGCAGGTTGAGCACTGCCTACTAGCTGTATATTGTCCAATATGTTTCTTGTGTCATGGCCTACAATCCATCAAAACGCTGCTTTCTGTTGCCCTTTTCACCAAATATTTGTCTCACAGCCTTTAAGCAGTCCGGACAGGAACAATCCACTCTAAATGCTAACACCATCAACAATCTCCGTGGCCCATATGGTTGATTCTTTTTTTCCCTCAGTGGCATTTTACTGCAGCTCGCCTGCGAAACAAGACACCTCTCCCTCCTCCATCTTGCCCTCTTTTCATCTCTCCATCCATCTCGCCAGCGCCTCACCTCTCTCCTCTTGGCCTGCAGCCTCATCCATCTGCCCCTGCAAATAGCTGCTGTCGTGTGAGAAGCAGTTTGGAAGATTTGGATTCCCCAGGTCTCCTTCTCCAGATTTCTCCCTTTTAACACTTTTGTCTATTTCTCATCTGAAGACAGCTTCTGCAGCAGACACAATACACAGCAGCTTATTACGCATCATTGCATGCATATAAACACATAACTTTAGGACTAGACTTTGTGCTGTAAACACGCCCAATATCTCGACAGTGTATGACGAAACAGCAGGTAAATTAGCTGAGGCTGGTGCCAAAAAACAAGAATGCTACATGTTTTTATATTAAGATTTATGTGACCCATAAAAACAATGCTGCTGCACTCGCTTAAAGTTAAATACTTTTTAATACTTAACATGACCATTCTTTTTTTTTATTTTTTATCTTAGCTTAACTTAGTTATTAACACAAATACTAGGAACAGCTTTGCTAACTAGGCTGGCCCTGCCCATAACCTGGTGGTTTTACCATTAGGTGAAGATGAACTAGAAGCCATTCAGCTCCCTGGTCGCCTGGCTCTTTATGGATCCTAATGCTGACCTGAGTTAACCTCTTGTTGCTGTGGCTTCATGTTAGACAGACACACACGACGATGGTATTCTTATTTAGCTCTCGTGAAGCATATTTACAGAGCAGTCTAATTACTTCTTTAAGCCTTGATAATGCTGTGGACACCATGGCTGCATAGTTATTACAATTATACATTAAGCTACTAAGCAGTTAAGCTGCAGACACACATTCTGCAAAGACTGCAGCAGCGACAAAATGTACCTCACAGTAGTCACCTAGCGGACCCAGGAAATGCACCACCGTGGCATTAAGCACTGGTAAGACTTCCTTGCAGACGCATGTATGTGGACTCTACACAGACGCTCGCAGGCTTGAGGAGATGACAAAGTTTGCACCCCCTAATGCCAGGAGACATGCAGATGGATAGCTGCAGACAGACACGTACTCGTTTATTCTACTTTTCTGTAGTCGGCTTTGTTCCATGCAGTGCATCACATCTATATATTCTGTGCATAAACACGAGTGCCGAACACGTACTACTGCCATCGTAGCGTAGCTGCCACAGGGACACAAACGGGTGTCTGCAGGGACGTCTGCACAGACTCTGGCAGACTTAAGGAGAGGCTGAAATTTACATCACGTAGACCCTCACATACCCACAGATGTGGAAAGTATAATACTGCCTTTGGAGGGAGAGATGAATGCAGGCTGCAGGCCACAGCTTCTCTTTCCTTCCTCCACCTTTTCATGTCGTGTGTCTCTGCTTCCAGGCCACCTTCTTTTGTTTCCCAGCTGCTTATGCAGTCCTTCCATTCCTCGAAAATCTCCCTGATTTTCCTGAAAGCATCATCGTATTCTCCTGCTGTGTTGTCACATATCCCTGTGCATCTCTGCCATGTGCTTCCTAATAAATGCAGGCCTCTGCTGTCATAATAGGTGCTTAAGTAACGCCACTGTGTGGTGCTCATCAGTGACCTTACTCTACTTAATAGCATTTTTATCTTCAGTGGCATCACGATAATGTCCCTACAGAGATTTACAGCATGTCTGTGTTTATCTCATGAGGCCAATCAATTATTTTCACCTCATCTCGATGGCAATTCCTCAAACATTCCTGTACGGGGCTCTGCTTTATAGCTCTGGCTTTGAGCTATTCGTCTTTCCTTCGTCATGATAGTTTTGTATATTTATCTTTCTCACGTGTACTATGAGCATTACTATGCCTTGTATTTCATGAAGGATCACTTCCATCTCATTCCGCTCTTGTTCATGATGACGATGCCAACAGCTGGGAGACTGGGTCACATCTGGCGGACAGCTGGCCACCGTAAAGGGATGGAGACGACTAAAGAAGAACGTAAGATAGGGAGCCGTGAAGGGCGATGGAGTGATAAGAAAATCTATATAAGGTATATAATAAGGTGGTGAGTGCTGCAGAAATAAAGACACGGATGAAAGGAGAAGCATAGGAACAGAAGAGAGACGAGAAAACAAGGAGGAGTGAAAAAAGGTAAAATGAAATCTGGTGACACCTGCAAGTTTTACAAAAAAAGTGGAGCAAACGGTGAAAAGACGGCGAGAAGAAGCAAGTGAAAAGATCACAGGCGATACGGACAGGAGCAGGCGAGCAAGAAATGAAAAGAGGCAGAGCCGAAGAGAGACAGACTGATGGAGGCAGAGAGAGAGATGAAGGGAGAACAGTCATGTGGAGTCAGATGCTCCTAATCAGCTGCGCCGCTGTCAAAGCTCCTCGCCATAGCAACCATGAGTCATAGCACCGGTAAACAGAGGGAATGTTTTATAAACCGAAAGCCTCGCTGGCACATTCGCGGAGGCATCGTTCTACGTTTTACAAGCAAACTGTAGCAGGAGGTGAGCCACAGACTGGATTGCACAGAAAGCAGGAGGTATGCTCGGCCTGAGCCGCTCGTTTCACAGCTGGATTTGTTACCGACATCATTGTAAACTTTACGAGAGCAACCTGTAGGAGTCACAAATTCCTAGCTGGGCATCAGTGAGGAATTTCAGCAGCAGAATTGTAGCTACCCAACATTACTTGGGACTAAACAATGACTGAGTTTGGACAGTATGTTCCCCAAAAGTGACTCAGTTTCAGAAACATCACACCCAAACACAGTTTCTCTCTCTCTCTTCATTGTAAGGAAACAGTGACAAGATGAAGCGACAAATACTGGTCAAGCAATAGCCTCACCGTCACTACTTTAACTTCTAGAATTGCAGTCTCGTGGTCTGTCCAGACTCATAATATATGTAGTTAAGACTTTGAGGGAATTCAACAGGTGGATACCCGAGATTAGCGTCACCAAATCAGCACCCGACCAGCTGTGAACCGCGCTCACAATCTCTCCTTTGTTCCTGAAGTTCTGCAGAACATCATGATGTCTCAGTGAAGTTAGCCTTTGACCTGTCTGATATAAAATCTCATTACTTCATCATTTTATCCTATTTTGTGTGAAATTTGGTTATAATTCGTGTGTGAATTATTGAGTTATGGCCAGAGATGTGTCTTGAGAGGTCACGGTGACCATTGATCACCAAAATCTAATCAGATCATCCTTGAGTCCAAGTTAAAACCTCATTCATTCCTCGGCCTGGGCTGTCGCTGACACAGAGGCATCAAGATGTGGGAACACTTTGCAAATCAAGGAAATTAAGATTAATTGTACGAACCAATAACACCTCTACAAACTGAAGACGTAGTTGTTGTGTTCCTCACCACCAGAATGGAATTTTGAGGATGATACACACATCGATGTTTGATTATTATGATTTTTTTTAATCCAATAATGAACACTTTTGATGAGCCTCCCTTGAATAAAACATGAAATTCCTCCCGAAAACCGTCCGATAAAGTTTTCCCGACGCGCTAATCACACATTCACAAGTGGAGGAGTATTCTTCGGTTATTTGGATCCCATAAATTTTTGGTAATCAAAGCAATTTTACACATCAAAGCCTGTTTACGGGTCACGACGAGTACAACTGCAGATGTTCAACCTTTTGTGACTCGAGAGGAAGCTGCAGAAATTCTCTCGAGTGATTTAGCAACATCTGCAGCGGGATAATATCAGCTGATTTATGAGTCTGGATGGTTTTCCAGTCTCGCTTTAATAAAGACTGCTTGAGGAACAGTTTGGTTGAATGCAACATAATGAAGAGTGTTGATCGTTTTGTCTCATCAGCGTATGAGCAGCACAGAATCATATAAGTACACCAAAAAAAAAAAACAAGTGCTGACCCATTTTCTCCAGTGACTCATTCTATTTTTTTTTAAAGCTGGAAGTAACTTGTGGCCACTTTCCCACATAAACTCGTGCCCCTCTCTCTCTCTCTCTCTCTCCCACATAGACATCAACATACACAGCGGCGGTTTGTTTCCTGTACGCGTCCTCCGTCTGCTGCAGACACGTATCAGCTGTCCGGCATCACTCAGTCCGACTGCTTCACGCAGGCCTGTAGAGCTTTACAACACCCACCACACACGCCGCTTTAAGTGTTGTCACCCCTCCTCACCCACTGCCACCTCCCTCCCTCACCCCCTCACCCCCTCACCCCCTCTCCCTCTCTCTCCACAGTGAATAGGCCCCTCTGTGCTCTGGAAGATTTAACTTGGGTTCTCTCTGTCGCTAACAATCCCTCTCCCTCGGCGTCATTCTGAAATAGTGCAGAGGAGAAGCCAGCGTCATATTAAACGGTGCTTTTCTTTTTTTTCTTTCTTTCTCTACAGCGCAGCAGCACACTACTGTACAGGCAGCAGCGAGAAAGTATGTGGGCAGGAGGTACTGTAAATAACACAAGATTAGAAACCAGCGATGCCTGCCTTCCTCTGATGTGCTGCAGTCCAGACGAGCCATCTGGGCTCATTTAGCATCTCTGTATACATCTGATGGAGAATCCTGATTATGCAATCCTGATTTTTAATCCTGGGAAAGTATATGGTTTTGCAGCTATGCCCTGCCATATGTTTACACAGTTAAGTGTAATCTAACTGGACCAGAAATAGATGATCTTCTATCAGAAAGGTTGGTAGTTCAATCCCCAGACCCTCCACGAAGATGCTCAATCTCACTCTCATGTCTTTGCTCCTAATACAGTGCAACGCTACAAGTAGGTGTTTAGCCTAGCTTAGCATAAACATTGTGCAAACAGGTAGCCTAGGGCAGGGGTGTCGAATTCTGGTCCTCGAGGGCCGCAATCCTGCATGTTTTAGATGTTTCCTTCTTCCAACACACCCGATTCAAATGATCAGGATCGTTATCAGGCTTCTGCGGAGCTTGATGATGAGCTGATTCGACACCCCTGGCCTCGGGTGACCATATTTTGATTATTGAAAACCAGGACACTCAGCCCGGCCATCAGACACTCAAATGATTCTCGAAGTTTACTCAAAGATGCCTCAGAATTTCAATACATGTGACGGATGCCTCCTTCATACCAGCACCAGGACATTTTCATCATTTATAAGAAACAGACAGGACAGGACGTGAAAACACGCTGGTTTTAGAAGTGATTCAAAAATAACATATATGCTTCATTTATCTTTATGCTAGGCTAAGCTATTTAGCTGTATCTAAACGTATTGAGCATTACTTTAGTCAGTATATAACCAAGTGGAGGAAAAAGAAAGACACGGCATAAGTACCCAAAGTTTGAGTGCAGTTCCTCGAATGGCCACTTGAGGCTGCTCCAAATGAGAGTCAATCCGCATTGACTCCAATGTTAAAATGTCCAACTTTACAGAAGAGATAAGCACGTTTACAGCCTGGTACAAAGTACGGTTTTGGTATCTATAGCTAGTTTTCAAGTTCATTGAAGCTGTACAGGGGATGCATTTTTCCATAACTCCCTCACTGAGATTATATTAGTGCTTCAAGTTATACAGAATTAAAACAAGGGCATGGCTGCTTGGAGTGACACCACAGGACAGTTTATGGCTTCAGCTCCATTCACGCTCCATCTCTTTACTCAATTTAGAATTGGTTGGGAGAAAAGAGGAGTCAAGCACTGCCAACATGGTAATAAAATGATTGGATGCTAATACGCCAGTGATGTTTCGGCTTGCTTCTCCTACAACCCCAAGCAGTCCTGTCCTGCAGCTTCACTGTAACTTAGAATACACAATTCAGCAAACAATTGACAATATATAAACCACCACATGTTAGTATAAAAACTTAAATCATGTTGTCTGAAATGGCCTGTAACTGAGAAAAAAGTTTAGTTTTTGTCAGAAAGCTTTAGAGTTGTTGTTGGGTTTGTTTACAGGCTGGTTGTCCCTGTGTCCAGTCCTTATGCTATGCTAAGCTAACCACCAGCTAGCATTATCACATTTACCAACGTGCATGACGGAGGCATCAAATTCTCCACACTTGTCATCAAGATTGTAAATAAGAACATTTCCCACAAACTATTTCTTTAACCCTGAATGTGCCACAGCCCCTTTTTGTCCTTTCAGATTTTACTAGACGTGTAATGGAGGGGATCGTTAGCCTCATTAAATGGTAATTCTACCAGCCTGCCATGAATGTCACACCGGGGCTGTGTTAAGCCTCTTCTGTAGACAGCCGACAGTTTTTGTAGAAACTGTGCAATTGCAGTAAGTGTGTTCACACGGCAGAAGGAGGTACGGGCTAAAAGCATTCCAGATTGGGCCTTCATTCAGTGGGTGCTAGGAGTAATTTGGGACAAACCACGTGAAAACAATTGACAAGCAGCATGCAAAGCGGTTTGCTAAAAGCTTGGAAAAGGATATAGATCAAATCAGCCCCTGAGGGACAGATGTGGTGTTTTAAAGGCTTGTTTTTGCAGCATTATAGACACAACCCTCATCAGGCCTGAGCTTCAACAGCTAAACGGGCTAAAATAGGTCATCAGAAGAAATAAATCAAGAGACCAATAAGATAAAAAATGCAGCTCTGGCAATTCAGAGTGACAGTTATCAGTTGCGATGAGCGCTCCACTCGGAGTTGTGGCTGCCGAGAAAGACCCACTTTTCTTGTTATCTGCAGCAAAAAAACGCCACTGAAGCAAAGACGTAAACTGCTCATCGCCAAGGAAACAGGCACACACACACGCTCACACACACACACTCACACACACACACAAGCCAGCAGCATCCCTCCACACACACGCATGGCCAAACACACAGAGAAAACACAAATTGCTGCCTTCACACATGAGCGTCCACTAGACAGGCATTCAAATCCATTGGTCCGATCATTTATCAATGCAGACTAATACAAAACCGACCAGTAAGAGCACAATCATACGTGTACAAACAGATACAAAGACAAAACAATAGGCCCGTGTCTTCGCACTGTGAGCATGCCATTAGCGTGCGCAATAATGGAAGTATATGGGGGCAAAGGAGTGGTTGCATTTAACTAGCCTGCAGAAATCAGATAACTCCACTCAGCACATACTGAAGGCACTTAGGCATCAGACAGCAGCGTGTGTGTGTGTGTGTGTGTGTGTGTGTGTGAGGGAGGGAGGATGACGCGGACGTAAATGTCAGAAGACGTGTACATCTTCTGGGTCCGAGGTTCTGTGCAGACTGACGCGATCACATCCAATGAGAAGAGCCTCAAATTAAAGACAGCAACCAGGGAGCAGATGGTAGCCAGCCTCTCTGTTGGCTCATTCCCACTTTTCTCTCTCCTTCTGTTTGGTCCATCACTCTCTCCGTCTCCCTCTTCTTCTACAGACTCCGTTGTTCTCGCTGCCTCTCCTTGTTTCTGTCATCTCATGCTTTCCCTGCACTTCAGCAGCGCTGGGCTTCCTTTTTTCCTCCACTCATCTTTTTTCCATCCTTCCTCTCCTCAGCATCTCTCTCCAATCTCATTATTTTATTCTATTTCTTCAATTAATCCCACCGGCAGAAATAGAATTGTGTAATCAATTTAAGGGTTTTAGTTGCAGGGTTCGGTTTCATTCATTAACGCCCACACATCCCCATATTACACATGTAGCGTACGCTGGAGAGCATCACCGACGGCACTGTAAATCCTTTAAACAAGGATCAGTCAGTGTGCAACGCTGCAGTCAGTTGGCTCACAGAATGCACCTCAGTAGCATTGTATACATATTTTATAGTTCCAGTCGTAACCTTTTCTGCTTGTAATCCTTCTCCACGAGGGCTCAACAATTCAACTTTTCAAGAAGTAGCTGTCTTTAAAAAAAAAAAAAAAAAAATCCCAAACTAGTCGTAAACCAACAACTTTCTCTGAAGTGGACGGGCCCCTGACCTGCGGCCTAATAAAGTGTCCGGAGGCTGCAGAGCGTGGCCCTGAGGAAGCCTGGAGCAGCCAGTAGCAGGGCCGGGCCTGGAAGCGGAGCTGCTTGTTTAGCAGACCCACCCTGACCGGCACAAAGGGGGGCAACGCCCTCCTCCGCCACCAGCCAGCACAGGCTGCAACCTGATTGGCCAGCTGGATGACCTCTGATCCCCGCTG
>NW_007578519.1:212766-252762 GCF_000690725.1 Stegastes partitus | reverse complement strand
TGTGTGTGTGTGTGTGTGTGTGTGTGTGTGTGTGTGTGTGTGTGTGCGTGTGTGTAGATGGAGGCGGTGTAATTATGTTCTGCTTGTGACGACTGAGTTGCAGCACTGATTAGCTGCATCACAGTCAATTTATGTCCACAAGCCGCTCGGTTTGGACTTTAACTTGTACCACCTTCACCTCTCTTCTATCTCCAGGTCTCCTGCCTTCTTCTAAACCCTGTCCTGGAGCAACAGCATTCTTCTGGTCACACCCTTCGGACCAAACTTCTAGCTCGTGCGGATCAAACATACATCCTCTAATTCCAACCTCGGACCGACACAAACATTCTGTGGTGTCTGAACTACATTTGTCCCATTTTAGCCCCAGTTAAAGACCAAACCTAGCCACCCTTCAGCCCTAGTGCCACACTGAGTCTGGCCTAACTTTAGCCCTGGGGTGGGTTCCAATATTAATACTAACATACTCTATCGTGTGCACACAGTATGAAATAGAACTGAATTTTTAAGGGGAGCTGTAGTACGTACGTAGTCCGACTCACCAACTTTGAGCATAAGTGAGTCATTCCTTCTGCACATCTCTTGTGGTTTTGTCTTCGTCTTCCACAATCTACATGTTAACGTTTTCAAAATGCCCTTCATTACGGGAAACAACCTTCGAGCAGCATCCCACAAGTTTTGCCGAGGATTTGGATTTGCATTGTGCTTTAGTGTGCTCACCTTCCCGTATGCAAATGCTCCTCCGTCACTATTTCACAGGGACACCGTTGCTGCAACCTGGGCTTAGCGCCCCCAAAACAACTGGGACAAAAATACAGACAATCCAAAGCTTTTTTCCTCTTGGAGTAATAGTTAGTGGATCCAGACCATTCAGCAGCCCTGACACATCTTTAGACCACCTTCTCCTAGATTTAGGCGTGAACTAAACTGCCTTCCTTCAGCACCAACTATAGACCAAACCCTTAAAGCAGAACCTGCTCCAAACCAAACTTAGTCAGAAGTCACCTTTAGACATTCACCCCTGCTGTCCACCCAAGTGGTCCTGAACCCTGAACCCCCTCACCTAACACGATCCATACGACCGTGTCCAGGCGGTGGATCAGGGTAGACCACCCCCCCAACAGCATGACAGGCTGTCTGAGGAATGCCATGTCATGGAACAGATGGAGCCCCACAGACAATAGAGCCGCATGCATTCACTAGGCCCTACATAGGAAGGCATGTGCCAAGTGCACGAGTGTCCGTGCACGTGCGTGAATGAATCACGACTCCCATCACTCTGAATACCAGCACCTTGGCACGTTTGCTCTCATGTTTCATGAATCCATGTCAGGGCACTGGGGGGAGATCACACCAAAGCTGCAGCACTTTCTCTCTTTTTTTTTTTCCCTCAACAAACCCTGAAGAAGTTTGGAAATGATGCAATGACACCCAAAAGACACAATTCACCAGCACAGAGCCTGATGCAAGAGGCAGAGATGGAGAGCATCATGGAGACAGGTGAGAATCATGAACCCACATATTCAAACTCCAGCGCTTCAGCTTCCACTCTGTTCTGGACAAAATGCAAGTAAAGGGAACCTATGAGCCAATAATTAGCCAATAGTCAGAGGGAGTCTTTACAGCTTAATCAATAGGCGATCACATTATCTCATTCCCACGCCAATAATGGCGCAATAAAGCACATTTCCCGGCCGTAGTCGATGTAATAGGCTCATAACTGGAGCTGTATTTCAAAGTTGGAGCGTTAGATCTCTAAGGCATCATTTGAGGACTCCTCTGTCAGATGCTGGACCAGAGCCCGTACCGGTACTTGTGCGTCCTGCCGGATGGAGTTGCGCTCTCTGGTTCTGGTACCAGCTGTGCGGCGCTATGGTGAAGGCTGGAGCTGCCACATTTCATTCATTTCACACATATGGGCCCGCTGGCGGCGTCCGCGTCCAAACAGCGCTGCAAATACATCCGAACAGCACCATCAGCCCCAAAACTCCCCGTCTGATCACCTCCCCGCCTCGGATCAGTCATCACCGAGACATTAGCGAGCTGCTAAACGAGCCCGGAGTGTCAGTAAAACGGGGGGGATGCCAGGTCGGACGAGAATCCCGTGAACTCACCCAAGAGAACGACAGATGATCGGCTCCCCTCTCCTCCTCCTCTCTGGAAATCCAGGACCCCGCGCACAAATAGGTGTAAGACACAGGGGCGAGCTCGGAAACCGGCGGCTTCACCAAATCTTCTTCATCCGCGCCGAGGAGCGACGTGTGGAGGCGACGTGGAGCCGCAGACCAGCCTCAGAGGGAAGGCTCACACCGTCCGGCTCATGCAACCAAACACTAATCACACAAAAAGAAAAGAAGAAGAAGAAGAAGAAGAAGCACCGACTCTTGGTTTGTGAGGTGGGATCGGTGCGTGTAGTAATCTCGGATGCTTTGGTTGTTGACTGTGCACTTACTGGGCTGCTTCCCCCGGCTCCACCCGCTAACCCAGCCTTCCCAGTGCGCCCATTGGCACAGACGGCCGGACATGCAAATCCACTCTTCCCATTGATGTTTTCCAGAAAAGAAAAAAAAAAAAAGCGCAGGGCTCCGGTTGAGTTGCTCCACTGCGCCACCGTGCGGCCGCTCCTCTGCTGTGATCGCGTGTTACTACAATCCTCCCAGCAGGAAGCTCTCTGCTTCTGCTGCTGCTGCTGCTGCTGCTGCACGCCTCATGGCTTCACATGCAGGCTGTGCTGGGTGAGGATCTGGTGTCAGGTCCAGCAGGTACACCAGAATAAATCTGTCTGCACAGTAAAGGTGGATGAACAAGGCTTTAGAAGCACTGAGGTCTCACAGTCCAGGACCCAGGAGGAGTTTATTTACCCATCAGACACCAGACTAAGAGCTTCAGTGCTTTAACTATTCTTTAACGTATTTCTCTGTATGAATGTCACAAGTGATTAAAAGCACATCAGCTGCTTGTCTTTCTGTTGTCTTGGTCTGATGACTTGTGCAATCAGCTCAGAAATACCTCAAAATACCGTTTTTCTTCACTTTTAAACACGGACTTTGCATGTTTTTACAGCCTTTTAAAGCAGAAAGCTGTTGATTGGTTGCAGACTGGACATCCATCCATCCATCCATTATCTATACACCACTTAATCCTCACTAGGATCACGGAGAAGGCAGGTTCACCTGGACAGGTAACCAGTCTATCACAGGGCTACACTTAGAGACAGACAACCAAGCACACTCACATTCACACCTACGGACAATTTACAATCACCAACTAACCTCAACATGTTTCTGGACTGTGGGAGGAAGATGGAGAACCTGGAGAGAACCCACGCTGCACGAGGAGAACATGGAGACTCCACGCAGGTGTCCTCACTGGGATGCAAACCGGCGACCTTCTAGCTGCGAGGCAACAGTGCTAACCACCGAGCCACCTCGCAGCCCTGCAGACTGGACACAACCAACAAATGGGAGCTCATCATTTCTATTTCAGCTTTGTTACACAACTCCAGTATGTTTGAGGACAGATTGTAGGATCTTAAGGCCCATCGCCGCCCCTTTTCCAGTTATATTTCTGGCCTTGTAGTACCAGTACACACTCTGAGACCCTCGAGCAGAGGCCTTTTGTCTGCTCTTGGGGCAAAACTGAACAATATCAAATATAAAAGTACTAGTATAGCCCCTTCAAGTGATAATAAATTGCATTTTTTTGCTAATATTACGATTTTACTGAGCATTTTTACTGCAGCAGTTTGTCAATGTGGGCCTAATTTTAGCTGTTTGATGTAGGCTCACCATGTAGGGACGTATCTGTCAGATATAAGTGTAGATTTCAGCTGGAACTCAATAAATACGTCCCTCTTAGTCTCACATAGGAGTCAATATTTAAAACATGTGCATTTATCCAGCGGCAGGGCCTTTGTCTTCAGAATATCAAACACATATGTGGGGTCTGCTCTGCATGTGCAGGAGGTTTGAGCAAAATGCTGAAACACACATGAGCTGCTCAAGTCCAGGGGCTTGTTGATTTATAGGCGCCACATGGGTTAGACAAACAAAAAAACACCAAATCTACAGATAAATATTAGTAAGAGAGCCTTACCGCCTTATTTCCATTATATTTGAATTTTCACCTGTTGCCTGAAATGAGTTTTTCTGTACGTAAAGACGCCATAAATCAATGCAAACACAGGCATAAACTGGCACATTCTAATTTAACCAGAATGCAGGAGTCTTTCTGTGCTCCCCCTCAGTGTTCAAATTAAATGTGCTGCCAGATAAATAGAGGAAAACGAGGCTGCCAACTATCCCTTCATGCCCACAGTGTCCAGAGGAGATTCTAACTGTAGCATCAGATTATTTCTCATTCAACAGCACTCGATCCTAATATTTTTCTCTGTACAAACAAAATAAACACACTGAAACCTCCACTCAGAATGCATCTCTGTGTGTGCACCATGCTTTTAGGCTCATAAATGACCTGAGTTCTGGTAGAAATCAACCAACACCAGTCCAGTCCGAGCTCCAATGAAAAGTCTGAGAGTCAAACCAAAAAGAGCCGATTCTGCTCCAACAAACCAAAGCCAGCTGCTTCATACACGCAGAGAGAGAAACGCTCCAACTTTCCGTTGCGTAAAACTACAAGAGAAGAATGTGCTTTTTCTTCTCTCAACATGTGCTGCAGTCATTAACTGTGGCCGATTCCCAAAACTCAGAAAAATAAACTGTGATTTTGATGTAGTGCACCGAGAGCCAACCTCGCTGCAGGAACAGCTCAGCAGCTGTACTGTACAGGATGTAACCGAGCTGAACGGAGGGACCCGCTAACAGCCAGCGGGCTGCTAATGGAGATACAGTAAAAAGGGCGTAGCCTTCTCCATCAGGTTTTTATGGCAGCAGTGAAAGCCTCACACCTCGGCTCCCATCATCTTGCGAGCCGCTTGCAGACGGGGTCTAAAGTGCTCTAATGGCTTGATTGGAGACAAAATAGACATCAGTGCCTTGAAACAAAAATAGTCCCTGAAAACACAGACCCATCGATGCCACCATTAGCTCCAGTATTGCATTATTTCAGCCCATCTGCTATCATTACACCCAACTGTCAATACAAGAACATTGCAGGACAACAGTGAGGTCAAACATGGCCTCCAGTCAGTGACATTTCCCAAACAGGTCTAAAACTGAAATGGAAAGATCGATACAGAGTGGAAGGAGTCCTCGGCTTGTAGCCTCTTGATACCTGCCAGTAAAGTTCAATTTGTGATTCACACACAGACACATAAATCTTGTATGTTTTTTTTTTATTATTTCATTAAAAAAAACATGCACAGCACACTGCCACTTAGAACACAGCACACATCTCTGTAATAAAGAAGTGCTAAAGCCTTAAAAATGTCTGACAGTGTTCACATTATGGAGTTTTATGTCAAGTACACTTTATAATGCAAGGCCATTACTCAGCAGGGTTCCATTAGACTGTCTTCTCTAATTCCTTTGATAATCTGCTCATCTAGTCGGGCAGCCATCACATTTAGGTGAAAGCTTTATTCACCAACTCATCAGGCAGCACACAAAGTCCTCCTAACAAAGGAGAGCACTTGGCAGCATCAGCTATTCAACGCGGGGCTTATTATCTGCCCTGAAGACACAAGATACTCGTTCTCTTAGAAATATGGCGGACATCGCTCTCAAAGGGAGTGGAAGTGGGGATGGATTCATTTTAGCCACGGCAGCGCTGAAAATATACATCTTGCCTTTTTAAAAAGCTGTAGCCTTGCATTGTTCGTCTGCTGTGATGGAGAGAATCAAACATTATTATTTAATCAGTCATGGAGCCTTCTGGGCTCCACCGTATATATATAAATATTTATGACACCATCATTTTCATTCAAATTCCGTTCAGTGTTAATATAATGTATGACTTGTCTGTACCTGACCTGAGTCACACCTCAGTGAGACACTAAAACATCCCAAAATCATTCCCTCACACTGAAGTAAAGTAGAGAAAGTCACATGGTCCTCATTAGAGCGCATTGACAGCAGCAGGTTACCAACAGACGTCATGTCGAGCCTCAGGTACGTCCGATGACGTGTCCCCACCTCTGGATTCAAGACTAAATGTTTCTGTCCTTGTACTCGGGAGCCAACTCTGAAACAGTTCTTGGCATATTCAGCCAGCGACCTTGCCTTTGAGCCTCTAAGCGCTCGCCTGCGCCGCCTGCCTCCTCTGGTTGTAGGCGTTGTAAATGTCCAGGAACATGTCCTTGCAGGCTATACGCGCCTTCAGCTTGGAGCAGATGAGGAAGGAGCCGGCCATCTTGCGGTGGAGGGAGTACGACTCCTCGGGCGGAGGGGTGAGGCGGTGGCGCAGCATGACGGGGATGAGGTTCTGGATGCGCTGGGTGGTGCTCTGGGTGCCGAAGTCGAAGGGCTCCGCAGATGCAAAGGCTTCACCGAGGATCATCACCGCCTCCACGTGGGCTTCCTGGTAGGCCTGGTGGGGAGCAGGGAGAGGCAGCGCAGTGAAAAACCTTCTGAGCGCATGAATAAGTGAACTAAGATTTCAACACCAATAGCTGTAAAATAAAACTCTGCACTGCGAGCCTAAACAACACAAGTTGCATCTCTGAGTGTGTACACTTGGAGGCAGCCTGAGGTAATGTGCATATCTTGCGTTGCACTTCATTCTGTATAGACTATTCCATGACATCTGTACACAAGTTAATGTCTGTGTGCAACCTTTGTGAAACACCAGAGGTCAATAGAACACCAGACCACAACAAACGGACACGTCAGTCACACCTCCATCGTGGAAACAGACACACAAAGAAACTGAAGAGCCTCAGAACAGCAGCAGAGACTCACACTGAATTTAGAATAAACTGCATTTGTTACACATGAATAGATGTGAATCCACCTATCTGAGTGTCTTCCTTGATTCCAAGTCACACCTTCTTTAATAATGAAGTGAGGACAACAATTTCACACAAGGACAAAAAAAACAAACAAACACTGAACCACCCACAACAGCTCTCACTTCAAAAAGACAACTGTTTTCATTTAGAAAATAAAGACTGTATGTATTGGCTTTTACAGTTAGCTTTAGCATCAAAGCTCCTTCGCCTGAATCGTTTTGTCCGCCCGGTTTTATAGAAATCCACTCATGAATACAAACAGGACTGAAAGTGTGACATCTTTAGCAAACACATACATAATTGGGGTAATAGAAGAAGAAACGAGTCGCAACATGCAGAAGGAACACAAATAAATGCAGAAGACAGAAAAGACAAGGGAGGATAAACCACATCAAAAATAAATGAGCACAGTGACTAAAATACCCTACCTTGGTCTCGAAGCCTGTGAGGAATTTCAAGTCTTTTGATTTGGACAGAACTGTGGCTCGATCTCCCCTGGAAGCTGCATAAACCACCTAAACACAGAACACACACACGCATGTACGTGCATGTGAGCGTGTTTCTCCACAAGTGTTGCAAAATTTAGCCAAAGACTTTTAATTATTGACAGAAACCTCGTTGCATAAATCATGCCGTGAGGCTCGCTGGTGGATGCTTTATCATTTTTGATTCGTCATACCTGTACATAATCGTCTGTGAATGATTCCGGGTAGCCTCTGCACGCGCCAAAGTCCAGCAAAATAACCTACAACATGATCAGAGTGCTATGAATCTGCTGCATGTGAGGATTTCTTTTATTAAAAGTCAATCATATGACGCGTTTCTTGGTTTAGACAAATTCTTTACAACTTCAAATCCGGATTCTCCTAACCTTGTTGGTGTCGGAGTTGTAGAAGAAGTTGGCCCAGTTCGGATCCGTCTGCATGAACCTGAACTCAAAGAGCTCTCGGAGACACAGCTGGAGGATGTTGAAACAGATCTGGAGCGGAGAGCAGAGACTTGTGTTTACAGCCATGTTGTTATCCGTCCATGTTACACTTTCATGCTATTATATCCTTTCACCTTTGGAGTTATGTCTCAGCGTATATCCTATTTCACACATGTTACTCTCCTCAGTGAGGCTGTCTCATGGTAACACTGCCGCACACTCACCGTGTCTAAAGACGTTGCATCGCTGTACGTCACAAGTGCAAATCTCAACACATATTTTCACAGTGACGCAGTGTAATTTTCACTGCTGCAGTCATTTTCACACTGTGTTTAGGGCCTGCTGAATAATCTACTAGCAAGTAAACTTGTTTTTATGAGTGTTATATGCATCAGTCATGCACTTGTCGTATTATGGCACACAGTGCGTGACAAGGTACAATTACAATGATTTCATTTATGCTGCTGATCACCAACAGGAGGCGAATATAATATAATATTTTAGAAATAGTGGAGGAAGAGATGAAACAAAATCCTATAACAGTCCCTAACACAAGCCCAGTATGGGAGCACAGCCATCTGATCTGCCCCTTATACTTGTCAGAGGGTTTCAGCTCTAATTGGTTCGCACAATTAGAGTTCCATACTGTCATGAACCTCTAATTGGAGATATTCCTGCCAGATATTGTCCTGTGTATAATTTCCAGCCCTTCTGTGAAAGTTGATGACCTTTACTTCACTTTGCATAACAGCAGTTATTCCTCCGTGGTTTCCTGATGTGCTGCAGCTTCGGCGAAGGGAAAACCCAGCCGAGCACCATCACCACCACAATAACATCACCACGTCAGGAACATTCTGAGACATTCCTGCAGAGTTCAAACAGGAGCGCCCAGAGAGTTCACCGATTTCCCTCATTCTGTCTCCACTCACGCGTCAATACATAAAAAATCCATGACAAATGGGATCCATGTGGCTGTTGAATCAAAGCATACCTGGTTTCTTGTCTCCTGGTCCAGGTCTACACAGCGGTCCAGAGGGACTCCGTGCACCAGCTCCATGGCCAGCACTCTGGATCCTGACAGCTCATCAATCACCTCAGGGACTTGGAAATACTCGTCTCCCTCCACCAGCGACCTGGAGGCCCGACACAAATGGTGCGAGAAAAAAAGCAAGCAGCAGAAAAGACAACAACAACTTTACTACTTGTATATTTGCATAATTGAAATATGTTAAATCAGTAACAAAACATGCACATAAAGGCAGTTAAACGCGACTAGATACTCACATACCGTTGTCGTTTATGAGAACAAACTAGATAGAATACCCAGAAAAGCTAAGCCACGTATGCTGAATGCATTTTTTCCCCATATTAGTCCGACTATGACACTTGGTTTCTGCAGTGGTGTACTGGACATTTCCAAAATATTCTAATGAATACAAATTAGTTTTAAAAAGAAATAGTACAAAGAACAGAGCATTTACATATCAAAGTAGTCGATGAGAATTTCTATCTGAATGAAATATAGAATAAAAACATATTCGAGTATCAGGGGTCAGAGGAGGCCAACACTGCAGTAAGTGTGCAGTATACACGGCATGCAGCAGCTGTTCACTGAAACCACCACCTAATTACAGAGGAACCGTTCTGTAAGTTAAAAGGTGACTTGGTTTTTCTGTGATGTAGTTAAACGGTGTAGTGGCAAACCACTGCGCCTCGGTGGAGGAAGCCTTTCAGCTCAGTAAGTCACATAAACCTACCTGAACTTCTTGGCACACTCTGCCTCCCTCTTATAGTCACACTCCCATTCCAGCTCCCTTTGAAGAACCTCTAAACTGCTGTCGGCAAAAAGACCTGCGCAAAAAATAAAGAGTGCAAAAACTCAGCAGGGAAAAGCAAAGAAAACATATGGACCACGTCGTCTTCAAACACAACAGAAATAATTCATATCATATATGTGTGGGGATAGAAGAAACTAAAGCTGTAGGTAGGAAACACTAAAAGTCGAGGTCATTCTGTACGCTGGCAGCCAAGAGGTTGAGGAGCTGAACATCACCGCAGCTTCCTGCTCTGTCATTCCCTGTCTCCACCGTCAGCTGTCAAAATAAAGGCTTGAAACGCACAAAGTCCTGCGTGGTCACACAAACAAGACGGTATTTTTAGATGACCTGTTTTTTTCCACACTCGACTGGTTCCAGCATAGTTCCTGGAAATACTCTCTGCATCTATTCGAAGGCACTTTGATGACGATATCGACTGTTTTAATTTTAATCCTGTGTCTCTAGGAGGAGATGTCTGTGCTTATGACTCTTCTTCACTTTTAGCATTTTGTGTGGGAAACTCAGAGTACTTCACAAACAATGATTGACTGATAGATAGATCGTTAGACGGATACTTTACTCATCCTCTTTGGAGAAATTCAAGATTACACACTCACAACAAAATGTTTATTTATATTGCAAATAAGCACCATCTTTAATAATGATGCAGCCATTCTTACTGCCACACAAACAACCATCAGTTAGCGAGAGAGCCAGATTTGAGCTGCAGCTACAGCGCCACCCCCTGGTCTGAAGTGGGTAATGGTGAAAATACTGAACACAACATCGAGCAGGGGGACAGTCAAAGTAAAATACAGGGGGTCGTATGGAGTAGGGAGAATGCCAAATTACAAAAATAAATGTTACGAGCGATGTGTAATCAGATCAGATTGCTTGAGACCACAGAGTTGTGACTACAGAGAAAGAAGCAGCTGCATCAGAACCAGAGTTTTAAATATAACTCATTTAATCTGGAATCTGAAAAAAGTGCTGGCTATCAGATCTAACAATCAGTCACACTGATAATTGGTTGACTTCTAATAAAAACAACAACAATGACTGAAACTATCCAACTGTTTCAGAGTAAAAATAGTTTTGGTTTCTTTGGCTGAGTTTTGATTTGTTGTTCTCAATATGGTGATGCCACTAAGTCTGTACCATAACAAACTGCTGCAACGGTATTCAAGGCCACTTCTGATGAATTTTAATTACATAATTAAACATAACGTGCAGCATCTAGTCATGAACGTTTTTTAAGCTGAAACGATAAAATATGACAACAACCAGAATCTTTTTATACGTAACTGCATGTCTTTGTCTGCTGTCTCAATAATTATTGTCAGTTTTTCTCTGAGATGAAGTGCAAACAAAAACGAAAGCAGGTCTTGCTGTTACCTTCAGGCAGGACCACGCTCATTTTCAGCACAGACATCAGGTTGTTGATGTCACTGTGGATGCTTTCTGCCACTCCGGGATACTGGAACGAATACGGGAACAACAGTGAAACAGAGTTTGAGAGGGAGACAGACTCGAGTATGTGAGAAAACCCTCCTACCTGGATCTTCATGGCAATTTCTCTACCATCCTTCAACACCCCATAATGCACTTGGCCAATGGATGCTGCAGCAAATGGTTTGTCCTCAAAGATGGAGAGCTTCTCTCGCCAGCCCGGCCCCAAGTCCTCCTCTAGAACTTTCTACAATATCAGAAACACGCATTAAAGAACCTTCCTTTGGGAATACCAACAATATATACTGCAAGACGACTAAGGCCACGTTTACACGTAGCCGGTATTTACAAAAACGGATCTATGTTTACAAAAATAACATTGTTCACACCAGATCGTTTAAAAAAAAATCTTCATTTACATAAACTCGCATAAACACGTCGTTAAGAGCTGCCAGACCTACAAGGGGCAGTGTAACGAGAAGCATAAAGCCATGCTGGCCAATCAGAAAATCAGAATCCTGGAAAAAAACGCAACAACGAATGGCACCAATTACTTCCTGTTACTTCAATGATAACGGGCACGAGGGCCGTTCGTTTGGACTGACAGAGAAGTGTTTGCACAAACATAAAAACCAGCACCGCTTTAACAGCATCCATTTCTGTCACAGCAGCCAAACTGTAAACGTGGTCGCACACATATGACGCTGATGACATTTTTGTCGCCTACTGTGTCGTCAAACTCCGTCTCCTCCCGTCTACGTGCAAACGTAAAGATGGTGACTTGCAGCTTTCTTTACACGTAAACCAAAGGCCCAGACGCACTGAGATATCACAGCTTTTGCTACGCGTAAACGGGACCTAAATGTCAGGAACAGCTCGTGCTTACACTCATCTGCCATGCGGGCATGAAGTCTGCGCTCTGTCGGACCCTTTCAAAGATCTTCTGCAGCTGGGGGTTGATAAAGGAGTTGTCTGAAAAGAAAAAAAAAATGGAGTATTCAGAAAAGTATTTCCCACTGCCTTGGAACCATCTGAAGACATCTGAACCGCTGTAGCAACGTGTACCTTGTATGCTGAGCATCTGGCCTATCTTCAGTGCAGCTCCACGAACTTTACACAACGTGCTGACTATTCTCTCAGCGTTGGCCTCTGACAAGAAAGGAGAGTCTAGCAGGGCGCTCATTTCTGTAACACACACACACACACAGAAGCAGCATTAGCAGTGATATTAGGCGCAACATATTAGAGGTACAGCAGCACGACACGAGTAATTTATCTTAGCAATTACTTTCGAACTGCTGCATGTAAATAACTGAGCCCTGGACCCAAACTGGGCCAATTGTAGGCAGCAGAGCATAAAAACTGGGGCAGTGGTACACCATTAAACACTGTTCATTTAACACATATTAAAGCCTCTGTTTAAATTCTTGTTAGCATGTTGGATTTAAAGCCCGTCCAGAGGCTGGCAGGTGCCGACACATTAGAAACTTCTCAGGGTTGACAAGCCGTCCATCTGTCAGCTGGATCTGCCAAGTGCGCTGGACCAAAGGCTGGATGCAAAGGGAACGGAGAACATCTTTACCTCCTTTATGTTTGCCTCCCATCGACTGCTTTGCCACTTCTGCGATGGCACCGAGCCCCAGTCCGACCGCCAGTCCTGCAGCAGGGAGACAAAGCCACGAGCAGTTTTAAATTTAGGGCCACTTAACAGATGCTCGAGGAAACCGCTGATGTGCCACAGATGCTGTTGCTATTTGAAGCCTGAAATCACAAATCAAAGTCTGGTATCTTTCGCTAAACGTTTAAGTGTTTTTACCTTCTGGCACTTGAAAGGCAAGTTTGAAAAGCTCCTCAGAGATGTTGAGAAAGTGCAACAGCTTTTCACAGCCCTCAATCAGTCAGTAATGACAATATACAGTACATACATTTAAAACACACAGCAAGGATATTTAGAGTACAGTAAAGATGTGTTTTAACATACTTGCTGACACGTGTACATTTTCTGCCTTGTAAGTGCAGATCTTTATACCATTATGCTTAGTATTGATGCTGATAATCCTGGAACAATTACAACAAAAAGATAATTACTAGCAAAGCTGAGCATAAAGCCTACAACTAAAGATGTTCCTACATTTGTTTCATAGGGTTGTGATTTAGCTTCTAATATTTTAATGTATGGTATTGTTTCTACGATATGCATGTTTATGCTGCTGACCAGACGCAATACTGCTAATCACAAAACTATTTAGTGAATAAATAACCACCATCGTAGTCCTGACATCCCAGAGTTACCTCACCAACTCCAACAGCTGCTTTGTAGTGCAGACACCTGGTCTGCCAAAACTACTGCGGTTGTTAAAAAGGCTCAACAACGACTGGACTTCCTGCGAGTGTAATAAACAGTGTAATAAACTCTGCTCGTGGCCTTTAACGGCTCCTCCACTGAGCTCAGACCGTCTCTCGGGGAAGCACACCGGTTGCTCTGCAGCAGACAGGAGGGTTCTTCAGAGGATTATCACAAAGAGCAACAGCGACTGCCCTCTGCCCTCCCTGGGAGACGTGTCCAGCTCCAGCTACCTCAGCAGAGCCACAATTATTCTGAAGGACTCTGCACATCCTGGACACCACCTGTTTGAACTGCTGCCCTCTGGCAGGCACTGCGGGACCAATAAACTCAGGCCACCAGACGGGTTCTTCCCCAAGGCCAGTCATTCGCTGGATTCCAGTGAATGACTCCTTGCACACAATCTTTTAACTTTGTGCAACATTTCTGTTTATTTAAAGTGTAATAATTGCAGTGCAGCAAGCGACATTCAACCTGGTGCAAAACTATACCAACTCTAATGGTAGATTTTAATGTTTATTATTTCCGCTTTTCTTCAGGGTGCTTTTTGTGTGCGTCTCTAAATGCACCAATCAGGAGCGGCACTCTTTTTTTGCATTCTGCAGAATACAATGACAATAAAGGCTTTCTATTCTAATTAGTCTTCTCTGTGCTTTGTACTTCCAACTGTAAACGTGTGTTTCATAAGTTTGTCAGACTTTTTGCCTGAAGCCATGTGGCAACCAAGAGAGGAATCGAAAGGCTTTCATCTTTAAATCTGGCGTACGAACAATGTGAAAAAAACATAGAAACAAAAACATATTCCTCTTACCCCCAAAATTAACCAGTCGGCTGATTCTTGTTGCAGGAACCTTCCTCTCTTTGGCGCGTTCACTCAGCTGAGGGAAGTCAAGCAAATGAAGAAAAGCAATTAGTATGTGTAATAAATAATTCTGCTTTATTAATTGGAGATCATTTCTCTCCAAGCAGTTCACACCACCTGCCTGAGATCCAACTACTGAATGTACAGATTAGAATTTTCTGTATTGCTGCATAAATATGACCTAAAACATCAGCAAACAGCCCCACTATTCCTAAAAGCAGACACGGAGACCACCATTAAACATACTGAGAAAAATGATGCAATGTAAACATCTGTGAGTGATGAGTGAGTTAGGTCCAGTCAGTCAGGTTTGACTGGACCTAAAGAACGATAATCCACCAAAGGCTGAGCTTCACAACACACATTTGTGCAACAAGGCACAGAAAAAGGAGACGTCTTAGGACCCAAGAAAAGAGATGCTGATGCTAATTAAGCTGGAAAGTGTTCCCAAACCAGCTCTAGAGCCATTAGACTCCACCAATCCACAGCCAGACAGACAGAAGGTGTAATTTAGGAAAATTGAAGAGCACTGCTGCTCTCTCTGGAGGGGTCGACCAACAAAGATCACTCCAAGAGCACGGTGGTAATAGTCCGTCAGTCGTTTTTGGAAATGTTTTGTTGGTGATTAAGCACCAAAATAGAACTTTTTGGTTTAAACGAGAAGCATCATCCTAAAGTAAAACACTGCATTCCAGCATAACAGTTTCATCCCATCATCAGTGTCATGGTTTAGGCCTGCTTTGATGCATCTGGCCCAGGACAGCTTGGGACGAGGATATTCTGAACAATACCAGTGAACACAAAAGGCAAAAGTTGTAAAACCTGTCCGAGAACTGAAATTCAAGAGACAGTGGGTCAAGACAATAACCCTGAGCTGTTTACCTAAGAAACGTTCAGTAGGACTAAAATCAGTGAAGTGACCGAGACAAAGTCCTGATCGTAACCCATAAAGAAATGCTGAGGAACAAGCTGAAGTTAGGGGTTTATGTGAGGAAACCCACCAACATCTCAGAGCTGAAGATGTTCTGTAGAGAAGAATGATCTAAAATTCCTACACATTGATGTGCAGGACTAATTAAAGGCCACACTTATTGTTTAGTTGCAGCTACTGGCCACAAAAGACACTGAAAACAGAGCTTCACATACTGTTACTACTCGCATACATGCACTACTGAATCAGTTTCCTTAATATATAGGTTATCAAGTAGAATATTGTTGTTTGATTAGTTTGATGGGGTTCTCTTTATCTGCTTTTAGGACTTTGTGTGAAAATTGGATGATGTTTTAGGTCATATTTATGCAGAAGTATAGAATACGTGGAAGGATTTATAAACGTTTAAACACCACTGTATGTGATAATGTCAGTAAAAGAGCAAAAATGCATCCGTCACACAAAGAACAACACCACTGTCTGGCTGACTCATTTACACCGTTTTAGATGAACTCCAATGGTCAGTAGGGGTCTGTGTATACTTTATGTCTCCTTTTATGTGAAATTTTCACTCAAACCATTTAAT
Organism: Stegastes partitus; assembly: GCF_000690725.1. NCBI lineage: Eukaryota > Metazoa > Chordata > Actinopteri > Pomacentridae > Stegastes > Stegastes partitus. Next base: position 236,941 of record NW_007578519.1, on the reverse strand, counting down.
ATGCACACTGCTTGTACTCAAAATATGCAGTATATGCGTGAAGACTCTTTACTATAATTAGTTTTGTAGATTCAATCCTCCAACCAACCTTCTGTTTAACAGGTTTAGTCAGGGCCTGCTTTGCCTCTCTGGCTTTCTTGATGTCCTCTGGCGTGAGTCTGGCCACCACCGAGTTGTGGGCAGACCTGGTCTGGTAGTAGTGGTACCGGTGGAGGCTGGGGGCGGTGTGGAGGAAGCGAGCGCTCTGTCCTGGCCAGCCTGCCCCTCCTGCTGTCCCTGGATTAGGATGTGCTCCTGACAAAGAGAGAGGCAACGTTTTACTGAACCTGAAATGTATGAACTCTGAAGTCATGATTCTTTTTAAAACACACATATGGCACCGCTTTTCTGCAAATTAATCAGGAAGAACATGCTGACCGATCTGTAGTGTCAATCACAGACAGCGTGTTCAGTTTGAGCTGGACGGCTCTTGGTTAGTTTGGTGTTTCGTACCACCTGGGTCAAATTCTTGCTGGCTTGTCAAGCTGGCAGGCTAACTAGCTGTGGGGGGGTGGGAGATGGAAGAAAATCTCTTCATATCTTAACAGCTATTATTTTTAACCTCCAGGTTTATAACAACCAGAAAACACAATAAAATAAAAGGATTTTCATCATGTGGGACCTTTACCATCTAATCGTACTCTGTGACTGTGGCGATGACAGAAAAAAACTACTGGACTGTATTTAATAAAAATGGAAGACTGGCGCTTTACTTTTACACTCTCTCGTTACAACAGAAAGTGTTCAAGCACTTGAATGTAAAAAAGGTCAAATATTGGCTAAAAACAGAATTCAAAGTACTTGATGGTAAAAAATTATACCAAAAGACTCTTTCACCGTGTTTACACACAATGTTCTCTTGCAGAACCTAAAAATACTCTAATGACAAACGGGTTCTTTGAAAAGTGTACGTGTCAAACTTAAAGCTGTGGTAGGCAGTATTTTCTGGTATCATAAGCTTTTAGCATAATGCACTTCAGGTGGTCTGATGGGAAACCAGATTTATGAACCTCTTCTTGACATAGTTTTTTGGCTCTGGTGGAGGAGGGGTGTTTAGGAGAGAACTGCAAGAAGAGGCCTGTTAATTCACCTTTTCCATGTTTTTGCTCACGACAGCTTTAATGACCTTCATTGACCTGTTTGTCACGTCCACAAGCGTGACTGGACTACCTGTGTGCATCTGTGATGAAGGTCCAGCTTCTCCCTGGCTTTGCTCCGCTCCATCAGAGGAGAACTCAGACGCCACACTCCATTTGGCTACTTCATCAGGGTCCATAGTCTCCCAGCCCTCCGCATCGGGAAACACATCCTCCTTTATTGACTGCTGCTTCACAGACACACACAGCAGAGTTGGATGAGTCTATTTGTTCAGTAATTACTGTTTGTGTGTATAACCTGGTATCCTGGTATGTACTACATATGTTTTTTTCATTTATCACATAAACTTACCTGACCAGTGCCGCCCATAAAGGTGCCCACCAGACCTTCCACCACATCTTGAGCAACTTTGACTCCTGCTCCCAGGGTGGAGTTGCAGGCCATTAATCGGAGCTGCTCCCCCTGGGTGGTGACCAGGGCAGAGCCTACTTTACCAGCCCCCCGCAGAACCTGAAGGACTTCTGACAGCATCACTAAACACAGAGAGGGGGAAGGGAGTCGAGTGTCAGGTGTCAGGTGTAAGAAGGTGTTCAGGGCAGAACAGTATATTGTTTGGACACTGCAATGTGAAGCAAGAACATTAACTGAAACACAACTCTTTTGTCGCTTGACACGTAAACAAAACTCATACAGTTTGAACTTTCTGTTACTAAATTGCACGTTGAATATAATTTTCTCTGGTTCAAGGGTTCTTAAATGAACTTTTTAAAAAGCAAACACCTTGGTTCACAAAATGTGGAGTTTTCTAACATGCAGGCCCCACATGTGCAAAAGAAGATTTGGTTTAAAAAAAAGTCTGTTGATTTTATTCAGTTTCAGATTCAGAAAACTTTATTTGTCCCCAGGGGGCAATTAAAAAGGCACGAAGAGCAGGCAGTGCAACAATGACATGAGAAATTTAGTAGGGGGGGGGATAAATCAAGATAAATAACATAAATAAAACAAATAGGGTTAAGTATATTGTAATTGTGGCGACTACACAAAGCAACATGACTTGTCGACAATTTAAATCAGCGCCAGAAGATCTGTATGACAAGAAAGCAATTAATATTTCTGATGCCTTTGCCAGTATTATGCCATATGAGAAACGTCCTAAACAGCTTTGTACAAGCTATTTTTAATTATCTATGCAGACTTAATCACTTTAGTATGATTTATTCTTCTTAGATAGAGTTATAGAAAATTATTTTTCATATACATATCATGGAAAAACAAACATGGCTCTGACGGTTCTTCCAGCCCTAGGAGGTATGAATGACAATAAACGAAACTGTCAGAAGAACACACAGCACCACACTCTCTAATCAAAATGAACTCATGTTTACAGCTCAATATATCGTTTAATTTACTCGTAATGTCACAGATCAATGAAAAGTCTCTTGGGACAAACATCCATGATGGTCTTCCTCCTGTTACGTGGTTTAACCTTGAATGTATGTCGCTTTCCATGTTTCATAGCATGTGACGCTAACACGTGTAGCCTTGTAGCGGTGAGCCACAGCTCCTGCAGGTATACATTCACATGAAAAGTCCGATATTAAAGACAGCAATGGTTCAATACTCTCAGGGGCTTTACCTAGCTTATTAGTTAGCTCTGTTATGTAGTTTAACGACGTTAGCTGCCGAACGTCGCTTCAAATAACAAGCTCGCTACACCCACATATATGAACACAGGGTTCAAACCTTCACACGAAAACGCACTTTACTGAATGAGACATTTTGCTGTTAATAAACTAAACAACTCACTTTTGGTGTAACTTCGTTATCCTGATTTTTCTCGGTGACTCTCCTCCTCATCCAACGCTGCCCAGCTGGATGTTTTGCAACCACCGGAAGTTTAAATTTGACTGACGTGAGCGAGAACCAATCCCAGTAATATGTAGGTGGAACCCAGATGTCAAAGGAGGAGGGCCGTGTTTCTTTAACCAATAGCAGTGCAGGACATCAGATGATGGACGTGTGATTCGGGACAAGTTGTCCAATCACCGTCTGCAAAAGGCGGAGCTACACTGGAACAGTGTCCAATGAGATTTTAAAGGGATGTCATCGTTGTGAGGGATGCCTACAAGCACGTGTAGCAAGGTACAGTTGCGGAACTGAAAATGGGAGGTACTGAATGGGTTTGTTTATTATGTTTCTGTCGCAACTCAGCTGCAGTTCAGAGGTTTTGTTTAAAATCTTTTTTTGTCTACATGAATGATTATTATCAGCAAACTGTGTAAATCATGCCACAAATGTATGTATGTAAAGAAAAAGAAATGCAAAGAAAAATGTATGAATATGTATTTTAACAAAGCACCAGCTGTAATAAATGATGGTGTATTGAGCAAGTGAAGCTGATAACATATTTATTAACCTGACATTGAGAGTTACTCAGGGTCAAAGCCACCTCAGACTAGAAGAAGAATAGAATAGAAAAATACTTTATTTATCCCAGTCTGGGAAATTACTGTGGTACAGCAGCAGCAAGAGAAAAACACCAATCACAACAGAAAAAGAGCTAAAGTTAAATGCTATTTAAAAAATTAAAAATAAAAATAAGTGAATAAAATAAAATAAAAACAACTGTACAAAATGTGCAAAACTGAAAAAACAGAGCAAAGACAAAGCAGCCCACTAGAGCGCTATGCATGTACTCATAGGACATTCATTCTGGTTACCATGCATAACCATTGCTGGAGGGTTGCTGTTCCTATATAGATGCATTTTCTCAGCACAACCACCACCTAATTAGTCACATACAAACAAGTAGTTCTGACCAACTAGACCACATGGTAGCAACTGAAAAAACCATATTATTGTCCTTAAAAAGTGTTTAGACCATATAAAAGTATGTTCTTACGGAATCCGTAGACGTTTTTATTAACTGAAGCTCTTGTACAGACTCTTAAAGACTGCAGGGATGAAACCTACTTGGAAACAAGTGTTATAAACAGCTGAACAATGCAAGACTGACCCAGAACCTGTAGCCAACAAAAAGAAACAAAAGTCTGAATGGACACAGTGGGGTGTCTCAACGAGGTGTAGTGATATACTGAGCAGAACAAGGACACTTTTGAGATAAGAGTCTGAAACTGGATTTGTTTTTACTTGTTGAAGATGTCTCCCCTCCCCAGTTTTAACTGACAAGTTGGGGCCTCTAGTTTGTGGGTTTATTTGTGGGTTATTACTCATACAGAACTCACATAGAAGAATGTTCACAGACTCAAGACGCCATGAATCAAGGTGTGAATGGTGGTGAAACTGCCTGGAGAGGGATGTCAGAGCTGCGTTGTATGTGGTTGATAGGTGGTGCTGTACATCACCTTCATAGTCCAGAGATGGTTGTTGTAGTCGTTCTTTCACTCCTCTCTCAAACCATCCTTCTTCTCTGTCCAGAATGTAAACATTGCTGTCCTCAAAGGACCTCCAGGTGGCCTGAAATAAATACTTGCAAATCCCCACCAGTCACTTAGTCACCAGGATGGGAGGGAAAAGCCTTCAAGAACCAAAAAGTAGACCAGTTTCTTTTAACTGAATCACCTGATGTGATGAACGTGTCCTGTTTGACTCAGAATCTACACAGACATTTTATATAAGCTAGATTTGTTTGTCTCAAAATACGCTTAATTGATTGCTAAAGTTAAAATACAAATAGTGTTTGCCTGTGAGACCAGTAAAAAGTGCTTGGAAATAACTTGCTAATAAGGTGCTATGATTGTAGCAAAGACTGATTCCAGAATAATTAATTGTGATTGTTTCCAAGCTGTGAGATTCACTCACCAGAATGTACATAACTGAGTGATAAAACTCCACTATTGTTAAACAAAGCCTAATCACCGCACAATAACATCACAAAGGCTGTTGATAGTAATGAACTGTGAATAATGAATGATTATTTGTGGTTATATTCCACAATCTCTTCCATTGTATTGCAAGAATAATTGCTTAATTAGAGACCCCATTCCACCATTTTTAAAACATTAACTATAGATTTACAATTCAATTGCAATCCATCCATTCATTATTTATACACCACTTTATCCTCTGTAGGGTCTTGGGGGGCTGGAGGCCTTTCCCAGCTGACTTCGGGTGAAGGCAGGGTTCATCTGGACAGGTCATGATTTAATTGAATTGTTGCCCAGCCCATAATGGTATATTTTAATGGAAATAGTCTTTGAACTGAAAATAGAGCAGATTTTATTTCAGTCATGTAGTTGTCCTTTGCCCCGTGATGATCTGTTATACTTCACCCATCTTTTATTTTACATCTACGTCTCTGTTCCCTAATCCATATGACTGTATGAGTCTATTTTCCCAAATAATGCCTGATCATCTTTATAGATCACATAATAGCAACTAAAAACTCAAATTACATAACCCCCCCACAGCAGAAAGCACACAAACTACCACCAGTGCTCCACCCAGAAACTTAAATCACATCGCATCAGATCAACAGGTGAATCAACAGCCACTCCTGTTACCCGAGGCCTGTAGCAATAAAAAATCACCTGACAGGTTGTCAACTCACCTGGACATTATTAAAAACAAGACAATGTAAAATAAATAATAAAACTAAACAGCAACCAGCAGTTGGCCTTCCTGCTGCCGCTACTACTTCTGGACTGACACTGTGCTCCTCTGAGCTTTAGCTTTTTTTCCAGGCTGTTTGAAATGCAAACCTGCCAGACATCCTCCTGACCACCGTGTGACACACGCTGCGTTTCTCCACCACCGTCTATCTGAAGGCTAAATTTAATGTGTAGGAAGATAAATGCAGTGTAAAGGTATGAGTGAATAACAGCTGACGTTAGAAGATCCCCGTGTGTTTAATTTACTTAAAAGCACCTACAGCTTTTTGAAAGATGAAATAAAACTTTAATGATCCCTGTTGGCAAACTGGGTCATTGCAGCACGAAAGGGGGTAGCGTGAAAACTGAACGTAAAATTGAAAATAACAGAGTAAACTAGGTACAGTATTGTGAATTTCAGCCGCAAAAGAGAATTAGGGATATTAGGAAGTGTCATAATATCAAAAAGACGTGTACAGTGAAGAAAAAAATGAAGCATGTGATGAAAATACGACAAAATATTAATATCATGTGGCCAAAAATATGGGAGATGTTGATGGAAAAACTTTAAGTCACAAATACACACACTATCTACTTTATTGTACGTCTGATGAAATCTGCTGCAATCCAATAAGACTGCTCCATCATAAATTCTACTGTTATGAGACGGTCATAATTGTAGTTGCAGTCATAAAGGTGATCATTTTACTTTCTATTTATTTTTAGGGTTGCAGTGTGTGTTGAGTGTGTACTGCATTATATTTACACTACATCAACATACATGAACGAGGTAATAATAGAAACACTCTCATGTGTAATGCAGTCCAGGATGCCACACTATGACCTCAGTAAATAGACATACAGTAGAAATTTGACAGTGTCAGCGAAAACTGAAAATGTTGACACTTGTTGCCAGTAGACTTTATGGCAGAGCTGTTGTGTTGGATTGTATTAGATTTCACAGGTGTATTTAGTAAAGTGGGAATTTTGGATTTAAGTTTTAAAAATATTCTTGGAGGGTTATAACTTTGGTTCTAAATTAGTCAGGTGAATTTCTATAACTATTGATACTGTAGAACCTTATATTTATATGAATTAGGCAAATCCCTGTAGCTAATAATAATGTAGGGTCTTGGCCTTAACATTTTTATTAGCTGGGTTAATCTCCATAACTAATAATACTGCAGAGTCTTAGCCTTAAAATTGATATGAATTGAGTTCATCTCCATAACTAATAACAATGTAGGGCCCTAATGTTTATTATGCCAAGGTAAAGTTGTATTTGATCTAACATTTTGTGGGGCTTTAGTTCTTATTATGTAAATGACTGAGGTAAATTCACACTGTTGGGTCTTAACCTCAGCATTTAAACTTTTTAGGTTAACATCAGATGAGTTTGGCTCCGTTTAAATGTGCACTATAAATAACGGGGAGCTGACAACATGCTGGGACTACCTGGACCTCTGAGGTGAGGGGGGGCGGCGGCTCTTCTCACCTGTCGGTGACACAGTGACCTCTGGCTGCGGGCCGCGCGCTCAGGTCCGGTGCAGGCGGTGTGGGGGAGCAGCAGGGGGAGGGAGCTGTGCAGACGCCATATATGGGCACACCACCGACTCTGCACTGCTATTGGCTGCGGGCCTTATGCAGCTGCTTGTCAACAAGATGGCCTTCCTCCTCCTGCCGTTTTGACACTGATTATTTTGGTATCCCCAAGAACATACCGTAAAAGCTTGTGTCACTTCTAAATAGATAGTGGGAGAGCGAATGCTGATAGTCCTAACAAGGCGCACAGTCAGCCCGGCTGTGTTCAGAGAAGTGACAGGCACACAAGCCTCGACAGCAGCCGCCACTAAGACAAGGTTGATAATAGAAAGTAGCTGCTGGCTAATGTCGACGTGAGCTAGCTTAGCTACGTGGACACGGATAGTTAACTCGTGTCACCTGCATTTCACCAGACAGACTGGTTTTGTTAGAGCGAAATACAGCGAGGAAACTCTTGTCATCGAGAGTCAAGAAGGTTGTCTGTGGAGATTCACACCGTTAAGGTACGTGGGCTACTAAAATACAAGGTTGAGGGTTTTTTTCTTTTATCTTAGCTTGCTAGCAAGCGCTGTGATGTTATTATGCAGGTAAGTTGTGCTATCCAGTTAGCAAGCTCGTTAGCTGACGACGGACCTGTTTACTCTCCGTAACTACTCATTAATAAACTAGATCGAGTGTTAAAGTTTCTACAAGCATAATTGGTTTGGACTACTTGATGTTAAACATTAATTGTTTAGAAACACACCGTTTGACCAATAAGGCGCTGGACATTTTACGTTACTACGATGCTACGTGAGCTAACTGTTTGCTAGTTGGGTAACCAGCTAGTGGCTGGTCAAAGACGTTTTAATGTGAAAGCGGCAGTAAAAAATTAAACAGCTGTTTTTTTGCGGTTATTTATGGCGATTTTGTGACATCCCACTTGTTGGTTGTCACTTGGGAGGTTGGTGTTAATTTGCTTAGGTATGCAGGTTATAAGGTTATCTTAAACACGACCAGGAAAACTAATAGTTAAGTGACCTCTAGGCCCTAGTTTACTACCAAGACATTTAAATCACAGTACGGACTACACACTGGCTGAGTGTTTTTGTATTATTGGGGGATTTTGTATTGCATATGAGAATAAGAAAACTCAATTGGTGCATTGTGTGGTACAACTTAGTTGTTGTAAGGACATATACAAACAAATCCTCTCATATGAACAAGTCTCCAGTAAAACCGTTTTTCTGACAGTGGCAAAATAAAATTGTACATTATCAGTGCTATTGAAAAATATAGATCTGTTGTGTTTTATGTTGCCCACTTTCATGAAGTGCTGTTTGATATGACAGTGCATGAGATGACCTCCTTTCAGATGTTCAATAGGATGCTGCACGGTGTTGACACAGTGGCCTTTGTGATTGTAGTATCAAAGCCTGCATCAGAGTCAAACTTGCGATGATGTTACAGCATAAACATGCAGACGCTCACATGCACACAAACAGAGCGAGCCCTGCAGGCCAGTCAGCCTCTCTTCCCAGGTGTCCTGACAGAAAGGCCGCTCTCATGTAATGTTCCTAGGCAGACTGCTGGAGTAATGCACTCAGCTCTATTGTTCTGTTGACAGTTTGCAGCAAAGCTGGCCTGCTGGCTGCACGTCTGTTGCATTGTCTTGACAGGCGCTCATGCAGAGAGGGAGATTGAGCTAAGACTTTTTGGCATGCTTCAGTACTGTCATTCGTCAGCTTTTGGCCGTCTGGCTGAACTGCTGTGAAAAAGGGTGCAAGAGAGCTGGAGGATTGTATGAGGGGGCAGAGTCAGAGATGTACTGTTTAGTGTTGGCTTTTTCTTCTGCAAGGGTAGCCTCAGCCATATGAGCTGATAGTCCAAAGAGAAAACAGCACAGACCTTTACGTCAGAATCTTTGAAATTGTTGCACCATTTCCTAAACCAACTTGTTAAATCTTAATTTAGCATTTAATGGGGATTCAGCACACTCTGTTCTTAACCGCATGCACCTACCATAGTGAAACTATGACCCTGGTGAGAGTGCATGCCAAACTGCTCTTGATTTGTATAGGGAAATGATCCTGTCTGCCAGGAATTCAGTTTTAAAGTAATGACACAAACCTGTCAATCTCTCACTATACAAACAGCAGGATAGTAATTTGTGAACCTGTCAGTGCCTCGTTAATATTTCTGTATATGTGTTGTTTGCAGCTGTGTGGTGAGTATTGTGTGGATTATCACATTTTGACTGCAGCACTAATCCACAGGCATTTGACTCTGACAGAACAGTGAGTAAGCCATTTGTGTCCTTACACGTGTTTTGCAATAATAAAACAAAACAAAAGAAAAACGCAACCAGAACCTGTCAGACAGAGAAGAAATGCTGCACTCTGTATTATTGACATAATGCACATAGATGGTTAAATAACTGAACTGTTGTTCCAGTTTGGGTTCATTTAACACTTCTTGATTTTATCAGGACTAATCTGTATTATGATTTCACCTACTCTGTATACCGGCTGGTATAAGAGCTTCACCCTGTAACATGGTTCAGTAGCTAATGTCATGCTGGTTAACTTGTTTTACCTGTGGCCAGCATTTAGGGCTGCATAGTTGTGTGTGTGGAAATAGTTAAATGTTAATTATTACATACAGAAATGAATCATTCTCTTTGACAACTTGAGTGCCTCACGATAGAGTCCAGGGCACTGCAGTGTTGCTGTGGTGTCACTGGCTGCCACTGTGCTTGGACAGGATTTGAAGGATTAGGTTGTTGCAGAAAGCTTAAAACCAAACCCAAGCCTTTATTTGCAAGGACTGTTTCAAATGAAGAGGAAAAAAATTTAAATGTACTTCTGTACTAACTTAAATTGACTGGTGGGAGTGATGCGGAGTGCTGAAAACTGAGTGAGAGATGACTGTCCAACTGTGTCTGGATGTGAGATACTGGATAGAACAGAGTATGCTAAGTCGCTCAGAAAGACATCTTTCATGGGCATCTGAATTTCTTTGATTCTGTTCAGCATTTTTTGGCCATATTTTTATAGCGACTTAAACTCGAGAGGAGGACATTTACAGCAGCTGTCAGCTGGTGGTATTGTTTGTAATGGCTTGTAGCTTATTTGAAGGACAGTGAAACATCAGAAGAATGACTCCACTGATTTTCTAACAACAACTCTCAACAAACTGAGTTAAATGGCATCTAAGGCCACTTTAACCCTGCCTTTTTCACAATCAAAAACTGGGCTTTTGAAAAACATTTTCTACAGCACATTGGATCAGAACTGTGGACAGAGAAAACAAAGCTCTTCTCAAATTGAGGATACATCCCTGCAAGATCAGCTTGCGTGCTGTGTAGCAGTCATTTTAAGAAGCCACTGTTTTTGTTGTTAACTAGTGGCATTTGTGCACTGCTGTACACTTGTTCAGTCGTCTGGCAACAGAGACCACAAAGTATGTAATATCAGTGGGATTGTCTGTTAAGTTTTAATGCAAAATACAGTAAGTCAACATAGAGATCAGTAAGTGACAGAATGGAGTTTTTAACCTGCTGAAACCAACAGGAGCAACCTGGCTCTGAGTGTCCCACTCCTTGCCAGCTTTTGGCTGCACTGCACAATTTTGTTGTAAGCCAATGCCAACACACAAAAGAGGAGGAGGAGGAGGAGGAAGACCTTTTTTTTCCCCAGCTTCAATATAGATGGAGGAAAATTAAAAAAAAATAAAATAAAAATGCTAATACCATCCGAGTTATTTGTACCTGCAAACAGGGTTTTCATAATAAACTGCCCCGGTGCGTGGACAGGGCATCTCCTTCTGAAACTGTTCTAAATTCACAGAAAGGTACTATCTAATAATTCTGGTGTGGACTTTAAGGTGGCTGATTTTGTGTGTATGTGTGTGTGTGACTTCATGCTCGAGTGCTGCAGTGGGCAGGCGGTCTCTCTTCTGGCTCCTCTTATAATATCATCCAATCTGGTGTGAGGGATAGATTGCAGTGAGAAGAAGAATAAAGGAGGAGTGGATGGAAAGGAGGTAGAGAATAAAAGTGGTTAAAAAGAGAGCGAGTGAGTCATAAGGGGTCATAGAGAGAAAGGCCAGTAAAAAGGGTTCACAAGCTTCTTTTTTTTTCTCACAACAGTATAATCTGCCTGCTCTTAGCGGAGTTGTTGCTGTGTGATTATAGAGGAAGCATTTGAATTGGTTCACCACACTGTGTGGGCGGTGTTTGCTTTTTGCACCTCTCTCAGCCATTCCATTAGTCCAAATGTACAAAGCACCACCCATTCAGCGCGTTAGACAGAGAACTACAACAAATGACCCGATTTAAAGCGCGTGGATTGAAGAAGTCGGGTGGGTAGAATGGGAAGCAGGCTGCTGTACAGTCAAAACGGAGAGACCCATCCTAAGCAGATATATCAATCAGTGGCTAAATAGGAGCTTTGATCAAACGTGTTATGCAACAAGGTTGTTTGAAGGGCTCTAAATTTGTCGTGTGAAGCACTGTGGGATTTTCAAGTGCTGCATTGCTAGCTTGTATTGTCCATCAAAACATAGCCTGTGTGAACTTACGTTGGCATTATTCCATAGCAAGCTGGATAACACTCCTTATATGGCTTCCAATTTTCTTTGTGCTGACTTGTTATGACACCTGGGAGTGTGTGTAACAGTAGCGTTGCTGTTGAGCTTAGTTTTATTTTAGTCTGTTTTACTCTAGGCTATACTGTCTCCCGTGAAACAATCAATCCACACAAGAAACATGAATCGCAACAGAATGAAAAAGGCTAAACTCAACTGCAAGAGCACCGAGCAGCACCTGGATGGTGTCTTCCACCAACAACTTCAACCTACTGACCAACACACGCTGCAGTTCTGTACAAAAGTTGTGGGTTGCAAATGCGCAAAGCTGTCTTATCTGGACCCAGAGATATGAAGACACACATCACACACATAAAACAATGAGTCTGATTTGCTGTTGTATTTTCCAGTATGTGGAGAAGGCACCAGACAGGATGATCAACACAGGAACCACTTCTTGTCAGTGTACATGTAGACAGATAGCAGTTAGCTAACATCTAATAAAATGATTCAGACAACACAACCTTGTCCCACGATGAGTTGTCAAGACTATGTGCTTGTCAACATGGTTTGACGCTCAAATTAAAAATAAAAAAAACAGATTGTACAGTGCCAATGAAAGAATTAGATTAAATTAAACTACTTGCAGGATGCAGTGGATGGTCAGTATTTGTGTATGCATGTATGTGGTTATACTAACAGTTATAGCTACATATCTGAACATTATGCCACGACAAAATGTGTAATTTCAGTCTAGCCATGATTATTGATCACTTTTAGTGACTGCGTTTATTGATGAATTATATAGAAAAGGATTTTGTTTTGAATTTAAGCACCTTACTTTGTATGTAACCGCTTTATCAAGGTGTTTTTATTTTTTATTTTTTATGTTAACTATGAAAAACGCGTACAGACACATAAATTTACAAGGATCTCACACCGGCCTTAATGTGCAGCCGAACATCAAGTGTGTCAGCCGTTAGGGCAGGCTGGTGGGAGTGTCGCTGAGGTGGAGGACATGGTGTTTGCTGACCGTGACGCTGGTCATGCTGTTTTTTATTTAGTCAGTGATCCATTTTTGGGCTTTTTTGAGCTATGCTACTGATGTGCAATGGTCTTAAACTGTTGCACCTTAGGTGGTAAATTGTACTGTTGAGTCACAAATAGATACGACTCAGAAAAGCCCTCACCACTTTAATCCGATAAAACAGTTTAAATATATAATGTATAAAGGGCAACCTTAAAAAGAGCAGCTTGGAGCCGATAGATGAGGTGTAACTGTGGGTTCAGGCTGCTCTCAGATGCAAGAGAGACTTTCAGATCAGCAGTGAGCCAAACGTTTTGCTCGATTGCCACTTGTTCCTCTTCTTAAGCGTGCCGGCACGTTCCTGGCAGTCACTACAGCTGGCAGAGCTGCAGAAGCAAAGCATGCTGGGTGAACTAAAGGCTTTCCCCCCTTAGCCTGTAGCATAGGCTCTCTGGCAGGGAGAAAGGGGTGAGGACAGTGAGGACAGCTACAGCAGTTTCACTACTACCCCACCCCCTCCTGCTGTTTGCTAAAAATAGGTCCAGCATATGCCTGCTTGCTCCTCCCTGTGTTGCCTCCTATTAAGCAAGTCCTCTTTGAAGCACTGAGATGCGGAGATGAGCGCAGGGAGGGAGAGCAGAGTCCATTTGGTGCTTTTGTGTTCCATCTTTCATCCCTTTCATCTGCAGGCCGCAGATCCCAAACCTGAAATGGAATCCCTTTAATTTGATTCAGAGGCTCCGAAGCGGGGCAGAGGATCTTGGTACACAGCAGAAAATGTAATCGAGTGTGCTAATTGAGTTTGGCCAAAGTAGGAGGCAGACCACTTGTGATTAGTTCTGATGGTATGATGATAGTTCTGTTCTGTCCAGTCTGCTGGTTGGGCTGCTGGTGTAGAATGCGACCGGCCCGTCTGAATACCTCGAGGCAACTATTCAATACAGCCCCAATTGGCCATTGATTATCTGAATTGATCCCAGCACTTGCAGGCAGTGCTGCTCTAGAGATATGAACTCTGTTTTCATTTATTAAGCTGTCATATCACAGTGTCATTTCTATTTTCTCTCGTTCCCTCCTCCCTGCCTGTACTCCACCCTTTCCTCTTGTTTCTTTTCTGCTGATGCAGGTTGAATGCCCAGAGTTTCCGGAGAGCTTGGTGTTTCTTGCCCGTCAAGTCGGCGCTGGGACAGGGAGCCGACAATGAGAGCTGTCAGTGTTTGCTGGCCAGTATAGATGCCGATATGCCACGGTGGTCCGCATCCTGATGGACCGAGACACCTTCTCCCACATCCGGCTGTGGTGCCCACGCCCCTTCGGCACCTACTCCCAGAACAAAGCTAGGAGCCCAGGCTCGGGGGGCAGCGGTGGAGGTGGAGGTGGTGGAGGCGGCGGTGGCGGTGGGGCGGGGTCCCCCTCCCTCTGCAAGGCCGAGCCATCTCCAGGAGCCAGACGGACGGCGGATGGAAGCGAAGACGTAGGGATGATAGTGGGGGTGCAGGAAGAGAATGGAGAAGTGGAGGATGTGGGCTCAGAAAACACTCCACCTGAACCTGAGCTTGACTCCAGCTCTCTGACGCAGAACCAAGCCCCTCAGCCCCCTTCAGCTCCTCCTTCACCGCCCTCCACGGGGTCCCAGATGGAAGATGGCCGCGTGCTGTTAGACACCTGGTATGTCATTAAGCCAGGAAACACCAAGGAGAAGATTGCCTTCTTTGTCGCTCACCAGTTCAGCGGAGCCGGCCAGCCCAGACCCAGCGCCATGAAGGTAAGGCGCTGAAGCAAAAAGGGCAGCAGTGATTTTAAGAAAAAGAGATTTTAGTTGATATTTTTTTTTTGTTATTAAACATGAATGTTTGATTTTCTGCAGGTTAAAGGTAACTGGGCCACTGACTGTAGTAAAGCCAAAAGACGGAGGCGATGCTCATCCTACGACCCTCCAGCTCGCTCCCAAGCCTCAGAGTCACACCTCAGCCATGACTCCTCTGTCGCACCTCCGAGTCCTGATGAGCCACAGCTAGGAGGGGTGAACGAAACAGACCTGCTCTCTGTGGCAGAGATGGTTGCCTTGGTCGAGCAGAGGACCGCCATGGCCCTTCAGGGGATTGTGGCTGTTCATGGGAGCCAGCACCACCACCAGCCCACTACCACAACTACCACTCACAGCCAGGGCCTTACCCCCCACCAGCACACCCTCCTCCGGGGCACAGTGTCAGACCCCTCTCCTATGGTGTTTGTGTCAGACAGTTCAACTGGTCAGCCCTCCAAAGAGGCAGAGGAATCGTCGTCTCCCATCCAGACGGACCAGGAGCTGGAGGAGCAGCAGGAGTCATGCAGGGTTGCCCAGGCCATTGCACACTTTGAGTCCCAGAACCTGGAGAACCGGCTCCACCTGGGCACTGGTTCAGGTGTAGACTGTTCTAATCGAGACAGAGAAAGGGAGTGTAGGAAAGGAGGCGAGTCTGGCACTGTAACACCCCCTCCACCCCCCAGCCACAGTCACGGTGAGGTTAGGATAGCTTTCCGAGTGTCAAATCTGGATCCGCGTTCTCAGTTGGAGCCAGCCGGCAGGTCCCGCTGTATGTTTATGAGCTGTGGTGGGGGAAGTAACCAGGCAGCAGCCAGGGCCAAAGAGAAAATCACCTGTGACCTCTACCAGCTCGTCAGCCCTTCGTCGAGAGACCCTAGTAGTCTGCTGCTTGCTGCCACAACTGCTGCTCCCAAATCAGATGGAGACCATCATCACCCAGACAGGCCGGCCTGTGGCAGCCCAGACCCAGCCCAGGAGCTGTCCGCTGGAGAGAAGAAAGCTGTGGGTGTGGGACGAGAGAGAGTGACTGGTTTCCATGTGGAGGTGGTGGTGACAGGTGCTGTGGACCAATGTGTGTTTTATGGCAAGGACAGTACGGAGAATGTGCAGGAGGAGACGGTGTGTTTTGCTATGCCTAGTGGGGGAGGGGGCGGTGGAGGTGTAGGAAGCTCCACTGACCCTTCGTCAGATGATCCCCCTCCTGGACAACTCTTTTTCCTTCAGCCCCCACGGGGCCCAGAGGAGGATGTAAAAGGAGCGAGCACTGGCAGTGGGTCAGGAATGTGCTCTTTGGACTGTGCCAACAATAACAGTCCTGGTTCAGGGGTGGCAGTGGGCTCTGGGGAGCGGGTAACGCGACCAGACTCTCCTAGCGTTGGCGAAGACTGTTCAGACCCTTCACTGTGTCGCCTCTACCGCCACGTGTCCCATGACTTCCTGGAGATCCGCTTTCAGATTCAGCGACTCCTCGAACCACGACAGTACATGCTACTGCTCCCTGACCACATCATGGTCAACATCTTCAGCTACCTGCCGACACACTCCCTGGCAGCTCTCAAGTGCACCTGCCACTACTTCAAGGCGTTGATCGAGACATATGGGGTGCGGGCAGTGGATTCACGCTGGAATCAAGACCCTCTGTACAGGGATGACCCCTGCAAGCAGTGTAAGCGGCAGTATGAGCGCGGGGACGTTTCTTTGTGCCGTTGGCACCCCAAACCTTACCACCATGACCTGCCTTATGGACGTTCCTACTGGATGTGCTGCCGGCGTACAGACAAGGACACACCGGGATGCCGTGTTGGGCTCCATGACAACAACTGGGTCCAGCAGCCTGCTGATGGCTCTCAACCTGTTCGCACCAAGAGGGAGGACAGGAGGGAGGAGGCCAGGTAGAGAGGCAATAGCACACCTCACAAACCAACTCTCATCTCATTTTGTGTACCTCCTTCTTTCTCCCTCTCATCTCTGATCAGAGGACACATGGGAACAGAGAGTCGTACGCGGAGGAATCAGCACTCCAGGACTGTTTTGTTTTTTATTTGCTCCAGCACTCCTGTCTCATGTTTGCCCTCAGTGGAGGGAGGTTGAGAGGTAAAGAAGGAAGAGAGGTGTGTCACTCTCCTTGCCTTTTTCCCCCCAGCCCTCCAGAATCCCGTCTCTCCCGCTGTGCTCCAGAGTGGCTACTTTTAAAAGTTTGCATACCAGGGTTGGGGTCCCCTCCTGCTGCTGTCAGTCAGCCCTTTTCTGCCTCTTAATCATTTGGGTTTCTGTCTAACTCTGCACATCGTTGTTAGGTAATTCATGTGAAAACTTTGCAGTGTATTTTATTGAGATTAGCATTCATAAAGTGACGCATAGAAATGTAATGCCCTAGAGCCTGCTTACTATTCCCAGTACTTGTTCTATGTTCTGTGTCGTATCACAAACCTCCATGTTAGCTGTACAATGGTGCTTCAAGGAATGAGCTGTACCGAGTCCAACAAATGTAAAACTTTTCAGTGGTGGAATGTTCAGCGTCGCTATAGAAATGTGATTGTATTAAGCAAACTTGATTTTCCGTTGTACAAGATTGCCATTTGTACCTGTCCTGCACCACGACTTTCTATTTTTCTGAATGTGCTGTAATGTTGTACTCTGTTGATCAGTCCCCTGATAATGCTGCTGAAATCATTGCCTGTGTCACTGATGTTAATTCTGAAATAGCCATACCCTTGGTTCATGACAGGCACAGTCTCTGCATACTCGCCAGTCTCACTGAGACCCGTTCACATGTGAGACCCTTGTCATTGTTTCAGAGTGGACCCTAACCTTGCTGACCAGCCATAAAGAGGAGCCACTGGTTTACAGAGAATGATGGGAGATGGACTCTAGGATCAGGGGGATTGAATGGGATTAAAAAGAGAAACTTGATGTCACTTTGGAAAGGCCTGATGTCACTTTGTATGGTTTGATTGACTTGCTTGTTTGCCATTTTGTTTTTTTGTTTTTTTTGTTTGTTTGGCTGTTTTATTGGGGTGTGTGTCAGAGAGTGTTTGCTGTTGTTTTTGCTTTTATTCTTGAGGACTGTGTTCTCCCTGTATCAGTCTGTCACCCTACTCCACCTGCAAAGATGTATTTTTTAAATACTCCATCTTTGTTTTCGCCTCCCCCCCTCCCGCTCTCTTCCTCTCCTCCACCCCTCCGTCCTCCGGCTCGGCAGAGGGCAGCGTTTGCCAAAGCCGTCGTTCATGCTTCGAAGCGGGTGAAACCAACGACCACAGACCGCAGAAACTCTCTACACCAGCTTCCAGCCTTAAAAGCCCCCTACCTCTTACCCACCCTGCAGGAGACTGAGGCGTCAGATACCTCACAAATGATCAAGAGTATTGGGAGTTGCACAGGACCCTGTAAGTGGCTGGATTTCAGATGCTTGACAGACTCCATCAGCTCTACTGGATCCACCCAAAACTCTTATTGTGGGAGTGTAAGATGAACAGTGCCTGCTGACGGCTCTGACTCTTCATTCTTGGAAGAAGAAGATTTAAAAAAAAAAAACCCTCTTTCTCCCTCTCCTCCCCCCTCTCCCTCGCTTCTACACTCCCAGACCCCTGCAAGCTGACAGACTGGACTTTGAAGAACTGATGTGATGAATGATGCTGAAACTCTGCATGGAGATGGGGAGATGGTCGGGTAGTCATGGGAGACCTCTGTAGGTTCCAGATGTGTAAAATGCTAATGGTAAATATCTGCTTAAATAAAAACAAGTGATGATTAAAACTGGAAATCTGAATCCCGACGTGGCTCGTGTGGTGTCTGATCAGTACGTACAGGCTGATGACTTATTACAAAGGATACGGTTGTGACAGCCTGTTCTGAGCTGATGAAAAGCCTGAACATGTCATCCAAACCCTGACATGGTGTTTGACGCTCTGCTGGAGTTCTGACTGATGAAGTGAAGGTGAGTCGTCCAAAGTGACTCCACTCAACTCCCCATCGATTCCTTTTGAGCCAAACTTTCTAAAGGAAGTCAGAAGACAAATTTCAGGGCTGCTTAAAAGTTTTATTGAGTTAACGTTTCTAACAAAGCAGAACTTTGCCTTCTCGCACCTTTTAAGACGGACTTGTGATTGAATCAACATGTAACCGTAGACAGTAATGGCATTCTAAACGGATAACGCTTTTATTAGACTCTACCTTACACACTCTGTGAAGGAGCAGAACCTCCTGTGAGACTGTCGGCAGTGTGTTTGAATGACCGACTGCCAACGTTGAGCTACTTCACATTGTGGAGAGTCTCTGGTATTATTCGTGCAGTGACAGATCAGTGCCGACAGATGGCACCATTCATGTTTAATTCTGATTCCACTGAAGCCTGATTAGTATGGAGGAGTAAGAGTGCCAAATTACAAAAATAAATTAATACAAGAATAATAAAATAAAAGTGGAAATTAAAAAAAAGAATATATGAAATAAAAATAAATAACGTGGCAATATAAAGCAATATTAATCAAAAATTAATCCATAAAAGAAAAGGCTAATAAAAGTAGAAATATAAAGACAAATAAAATTATTTTAAAAAATCTTATACAGAAATAGTAATTTTTTTTATTTATCATTTATTTATTTTATTTTGTTATTTTTATTTTAATCAAAACCCTTATAAAAATAAAAATGAAACAAATTTTTTAAAAAATATAATAAAAATTATTTTATTTATTTCTCCTTAAATTTCTTTTCTTTTATGGATTCATTTTTGATTAATGTTGCTTTATATTGCCACATTATTTATTTTTTAATTTTATTTATTCTTCTTTTTATTTCCACTTTTATTTTATTGTTCTTTTATTGTTTTTTTTGTTTTTTTTGCAATGTGGCACCCCATAGATTTGGGCAAAAGCATTGATATATTCAGCCACTGGCCAGTTTTAAGATTTTGGGATATTTTGCTTCAATAAAATCTGTAGAATACACATTTAGGCGTTTTATTTTACTGCACTGTCACAAGGTCACTTGTGCAAATGTGCAATTTAGTACATATTTAATGTGATATTTATGCTACATTTGCATACATATATATTTAAGCTTAGTTTTTATTTCATCTTGAGCAACTGATGCAATCATATTCACATTGCTCCATGTTATTTCTCATATAAAAACAAGCCGCATATTAAAATTTCAGAAAAGTAGTGGTGTGATTGTGTAAAAATGCACAAAGACAGAAAATTAAAATACTTGTGATTCAAATCATTTCACTGCATCAAGGTGCAGGGCTCTACCTTTTAATACATTTTCTTTTTTAGTTCTCTCTCATGATTTGTTCCATCCAGTATATTTCCTCTTCCCTTTTAGTCCAGATGTTGGAAGTTGAGGGGTCAAGTTCTAACCACTTAATTATGATGCATTTGATTTCTGCTGTTCCCAATGTATGTATTTTAATGTCTTCATCGGTTCCCTCTGGTATTAAACCCAGTTTGTGAAGTTTTAGGGGAATCAGTCCCACAAACACCTTTTATCAGGATGTTCTTAGAGCCCAAATCTGTGTCTGTGGTTTTCACTCTGCTGCTCCAACATTCATTTGATTGTGTTAGGCCCATTTTAGCCACTATTTCTGTTCTCCAGAAAAAAAAAATCCCATAATTACCTTCCAGTTGAATCCCCCTCTATGTGTTTGAGTTGGATCCTAGATGTGGCCCACTTTGAGCTCCTTCCCACTTGTCCTGTGCTGAGTCTGTGTTCGTCTCAGTGTCCCATCTGCAGTGCATCTCATTTGCACATTTTAGCATAAAATTTAAAAACTTGCAACTCAAAAAAATAATCGTGTTAATGTAAGAAACCAACAGGAGAAGTTTCACAGCAACATCTCTGAGAGAGTTTAAACATGTATTGGTTTCCATTTACACATACAAGAATCATGCACATCTTTAAAGGCAGTTTTCTCAAAATTGTATTTTTAATTTTTTCAAACTCGGAGCCAGAAATCTCCTCTTCAGTCGCACTTATATATTTAAACCTTCCAGTTTTATTCTTGTCTATATTTATAGACCTTTTTTTTCTAAATTTAAAAAAAAAATGGCAACAATAGATTTTTTTTTTCTCCAGTATTTTCTAGTTTATTGATTAATAAAAAGACAAATCCAAAATCTCCTCAGTAAAAACCTTTGCTCAAACATCTCCACAAACTGAAATGAGAGTTTTGAAGCTGGCTTTATCTCAGGTCCAGATTGCTGTTCTGGAAATGGATGCAAATGAGGGAATATTTTGAGAGATAATATTTAATTTGCATAATCACACAGAAAATTTAATAAAAGTTCAATATTAGGGACGTTGGTTTAATTTGTCTCCTTTCAAATACTGTATCATCAACTGAGTGATTCAACTTTATCACATCAAGATCTAAATTTCATTTCCAGCTCCAGTTCAGAAGACTAAGAGGACTCCGTCAAGCAAAGTAGCCCCACATAAACACTGCCACCGCCATCATGATGATGGCGTTAGAATCCACAGCGTACATCCACACCGGGTCCTCTCTGATGTCAGGCATCTGCTCCGGTGCTTCTGGAACTTCCTGATCGGGGGCCACAGCGTTGTCGTCCTGACCACAGAAGCGGCCAATCAGGCGACGGATACCAGACTTCACTTCCTGTTCGGCCACTGAAAGGAGGACAAGTTAGTGCTGTGAGTGTTTGTTCTGTCTGTCTTTGTTACTGTGACCTCCGTTCTTGTTTACCTGCATCACTGCTGTGATTCTCCCTCATCCTCTCCTCAGCCTCTCTCCTGGCTCTCCTCCCTGTTTCCTCTTGCTCCCAGTCCAAATCTTTCCTCTCCTCTTTGGAGTGACGAAGGCTGAACACCAGACGATGGAGCTGAAAGGAAAAACAGAGAACTCGGTTTCTGAGGTCACTAAAAGATTCTCCTTTTGGGAAACATCTACTAAATGAAAGTTCTTAATGTGTGGTCACGACCTCGTCTGGGGTCTTTATGATCCAGTAATAAACCACTCACATGTTGGTCCTCGATGGGCTCAGTGCAGTAGCTGACCAGCAGCACCAGCACCGACGTACAGAAGAACAGTATGATGGCGAAGTGGAGGTAATGGATCCCACACACCAAGAAAGGGCAGTGAGAGGGGAAAATGCAGCTGCCAGTACCGAACCAGAACTCGGGCACCATCCGACACAGACCCATCAGCAGACCGCCTATCAGGCCCCAGAAAGCTCCCTGCAGGTGGAGACCCAGTATTATAGACCTGGTGTTTCATCAGCCTGACGCTACAGTCGTCCTCAAACGTGTGCATTAAAGAAAAGGCGAAATTCACAACAGTCACTCAAATAACTAGAAACTGAAAAAAGCAATAATAAATAAAAATTTGCAAAATTATAATTTAATGACAGAAGACATTGTTTTTGAATTGTGGTTGAAAAGAATAATTAAAAAAAAAAAAGTTGTTCAACAGAATGCTAGTTTACGGATCCCATCATGCTTGTTTGCTTGTTTTTTAATATTTCTGTTGAACCACAATTTAAAAGCAATGTCATAATTTTCCTTATATTTTTATTTACGATTACTTTTGTCAATTTCAACTTATTTCAGCTGTTGTTTTCCTTCTTCAATGGGAGGCTGTGAATACATCTGAGGACGACTGTATGTCATGATGTCCTCGTAGGCGGAGGCAGAATCTCACCGTCTCATTCACCCTCTTCACAAACACAGCGAGCAGGAAGACGGAGGCGATAGGGGGCGCCAGATAGCTGGACACTGACTGGATGTAGTCGAACAGCTGACCGCTCTGAGCCGCCTGGACCACTGGGATCCAGCAGATACTGACGGCTACGATGAGCAGAACCCAGACTCTACAGAGGACAGGGAAAAGAAAGACCAACTCATCAGTTCACAGAAGTCCAGAATAAGTCCTCGCCTCTTTCACCACTTACCCCTCGCAACAACTCGAGCACGCCAGCTCACTCTGCTCAAACACCACTCTGCGCTACACAACAGCAAGTTGGAATGTTGCAGTAATTATACATTTTGGAACCAGAAAACAATTTTGAAGAGGAGTAATGATCCAGAAAGTCCCACCCTGCAGGACTGGTTCTTTTAGTTTGGGACATGTGAAACCCTGAAAGTCTGAATCTGTGTTTTTGAGACCGTGTAAATGCTCGGCCATGGTGTGACTGATTGTCTGATGTGTCTTTCAGCTTATAAAAAAACACCACTTTGACACATCAACAAGGTAAAACACTTGATTTTTACATACAGTACATACAGATGTGCTTCTCGTGTATTTAAGCACACAGATTTCTTGATGATTGCTCAGAAGTTGCCTTTTGTTCTCTGTAACGCCGTCTGTTTACCTGCCTACGATGATGAGCTCGCGCTCGGTGGCCTGCGGTCGGATGCGAGTCCAGATGTCCATGGTGAACAGAGTGCTGCTGCTGTTGAAGATGGAGGCCAGAGAGGACATGAGAGCAGCCAGCATCACGGCCAACATCAGCCCTCGCAAACCTGGACGGAGAGGCAGCAGGAGGACGAACAGGGACGAGTGGGAGGTTGGGAAGGACGACACGTGTGAGAGATGTTTTAAATATGTATTACAAAGTGTCCCTACCGTTGGGCATGATGGACACCACCAGTTTAGGGTACGCGATGTTGGAGCAGCCCACCTCCGTCCCGCACACCCTCTTACAGTCCTCAGGCACCACGCAGCCAACCTCATCTGAACGTGGAGGAAACACAGGCACACACTGAAAAGACAAACTTCTGATGCAGCACGTCTTGCTTTCAGATGAGAGTTCTGCTTTCCCAAACATTCACATTCAATCCAGTCCAAGTTCACCCATTTACAAAACAGAGATGTGCTTCACAGAATCATCATCTTAGGCTTCATGTGTGAGTTTTAACCACACAGGTTTGTAGGATTCTGTCTGGTTTTTGTCAGCCTGGCGTTAGCGGGGACAGACCGGGGTAGAGCACTCTGCTGATCATGCCGGGGAACACCATGAGGAACATGGGCAGCAGTTTGAGGTATCCACACATGATGCAGCCGGCCTTGACGTGGGTGAGGCTGCGAGCTGCAAGGCACCGCTGGACAATCACCTGCAGAAACACACAGGACGGACACAGAGATCAGAAGAAGCTTACAGGAAGCTGGGATTCAGCTCCCGAATAAGCATCTAAAGGTTCCAGCAGTTTCTGACTGAGGAGCGGAGGATTTGATCATTCTGTGTCTTTTGGCTGCAGTCCTTAAGTTCTTAAGCCTTCCTCTTCCTCCTTAAGGACAGGCCACCAGGTTATCAGGTTCACTTCCTCCGCTAGATTTAAGGGGATTAATGTAAATGAAATAGCTATGTGACCTGCTGCAGCTCCAGTGAGTCAGCGATAGATACGGTCTCACAAAGGCAGAGTGCAGCAACCAGACAAACAGAGAATGTTTGAAGCAAAACTGTGAAACTAATATTTACAATCTCAGTTTTGATGAATTTAATGCTGACAGGGTTGAGACTGCTC
>NW_007578519.1:190335-211920 GCF_000690725.1 Stegastes partitus | reverse complement strand
ATTTACAAGAATAGTTGTTCCTTAGAGCAGGTTTCACTAAAGATGGGACCTGCTCATGGTCCTCGTATGTTAAACATATTGGTAGAAGAACAGGGAGCACATTCATGAGGACATTCACTGTAGTTTGTTTTTTATCTGCAGGTATGTTTAGTTTATTACACATTTTATGACTTTCTCATTTTAATATGATATTTTGATTGATATTGTAAAATGTTTGCTGCAGATTTGTGGGGAAGAAGTTTGTTTTCCAGAAAATGTTGACAAAAGTCTGCCAGCATTTGCTCAGAGCGGAAAACTTCCAACAACAGAAGTTTGCCACGAGTGGAAAATATGTTCACTAGTGGTTCACCAGCACAGTCCTAAAGTTCTAGTTACCATTTGGCAACAACATTAGAGGCAAAAATGTTTAGTTTATCTTTGTCATTTCTGGTTGTTCAGTAACTAGACAGTTAACTTTCACCAATGTGTAAATTAGGACTCGCAGCCAAAATATGTGCATCGTTGGTTAAATGGCGATTTTGAACTGGTCGTAGGTGTGACACTGAGCATGAATCATTTTCTCAGTGCTCGCTGTGATCGGACCCTGTGACGTGCACATAGCGAATAGATTGGACTGTTTATGATAGGGTTCCATAAAGTTATCCACAAGTCCAAGTTTGCCACAAATCTAATCTGATCTTGATGCAAATCTGCAGCAACGTTTCCAAAGCTCACCTACAACTGTCTGCTAGAAACCTAACATTCTAAAACCAGGACAGCTAGAAGCTAGACGGTCAGTGTGAACCTGCAGCACCAGCACCGGCTCCTTGTGTCACTCCGGTAGGAACTCAAACTTCACCTGGTCCGTACACCAGTACCAGCCTCCCACTATTGCGATCCCAAACAGCACCCCGGGCCAGGGCAGGTCCCCCGTGGTGGCGTCCCTCAGCAGGCTGAAGGCGTCCTGTCTGGGGTAGTAGCAGTGGGGGGAGATGTTGTAGCGCTGGGGGTGCAGGGAGGTGAAGTTACTCGGTATAGCAGAACTGTATTTGGCGAGCAGAGCACTGTAGCCTCCTACTTCTGCAAAGGCTGGAGGTGAGACGGAGACAGACAGAGATCCTCATCATTTAAAGGCAAACAAAACACAAACAACACAGACGTTCTGCTCGACCTCGGTGCTATCGACCATCCAGAGCTTCATTCTGACATTAAATTGACTCCTGTATTCCCTGAGTGTGAAACAGGACTCTTTTCTTGGGAAATAAATGCTTTGTGTTCATACTGTACTCAGCTCAACAGTCCAGACCTCCACTGTTGTCTCAGATCATCCTGAAGATGTGAGTCAGCTGCTGAGTCAGCACTAACTGTTCAATGCATCACCGGTTCAGGAGGGGAGGAGGTTCAGAAGGCCGCTTCCTCTCTCACGTTTATCTGTCTGCTTCCTTCTGGGACGTCGTTACACTCCCATATATATTAACCTTTGTATTAAAGAAATCGATAGGGTTGCTGGAGGTGTTCTTTGCTTGCTGTAGGTGCAGACTTTTGCACCTCTGCAGCGTCAGCGTACCGAACACCTCCGCAGTGACATTAATGGTTACAGACCCTGGTTAACCTGCTGCCTGTTGTGAAACTGCTGGGAGACACGAGCCTGGAGGGCTGAAGCCAAAAACACAAACTGTGTGTTACGTTGTGTAATTAGAATTAAATGCGACGCTGTAAAGTTTGTACTCACAGAAACCGGTGAGGACGAAGGCGCCAGCGATGATGACGAAGGTCTGGACTGTGTCAGTGTACATCAGAGCCGCCAGGCCACCTGGGAACACACACATCTGTAAATGCATGCAATAACAAACCAGTTCCTGAGAATCAAAAACAGTATTCCTGCAATGAAAAGTATTTTTCAACAGAATCGAGGCAGCAGAAGCTCTGATTCCCTGATTTTTGGTCCCTATTATAGGAAAAGCCCTAAAGTCACTGAAGCCTCACTTCATTTAGTCACTGCATATTCTCAGTCATCAGGTCATGGTAGTTCTCAGTGCTTCAGTAGAAAACCAATGAACTTCTCAGTTCTTGAAGATGTTTCACTTCTCATTAAAGAGGATTCCTCAGTTCTAGCTGACTGGTGGGGACTTTCATGTCTTTATTCTCACCTCCAAATCCCACGGCTCCTGCCCCGTTCATGCCCCAACACCCACGGTACTCAAAGTATCAGGGGACGTATACAACAACACTTATCGCGTACCTATGACACAGTCTTGAGATGCCTCCCCAGTTAGTTTCACAGCCATTCACACCTTCGGTCATGCAAAATTTAGGTCAATAACGGGCCATGACCCATGTGTTTGGAGGTGAGAATAAGTACCAAAGACCAAATACCAAAAGTCCAGTTGCCATCTACCAAAGCACTTTCAGTTCCCAAAATGTTTTTCTTTAAATCTTCTTTGTAGTTTCCACCATCTCAGCCTAGATTTACTGCATACATACACAAAGAAACACACATTTGCAAACACACCCGTAACGGTGTACAGAGCTGTTATCAACAGGAGCGCGATGACGGCCACGTAGATGTTCCACCCCAACGCCTGCTGGATAAACACAGCTCCGGAAAACATATCCACCTGGAGAGACACGGAGAGGGAATGAAGACACAAATACACACAATATATACAGTTTTTCTGACTGTGCGTGCTCTCACTGGGTGACTCACTGATATCTTGGTGAAAATGTACAGGAACAGTGAGATAACAGACAGGTAGAGGCTGATTCTGGTCCCTCCAAACCTCTTCTTCAGGTACTGTGGCATCGTGATCACCTAACACAACACATCGTCTCATCTCATTGGTGAAAGAGTTCTGAATCTTACAGCTGACTGGAAGGATCATGCAGTCTGAACTTCTTACCCCCGCTGTGAGGTAGACCGGTACAAACAGCCAGCCCAGCAGCAGCACGATGAACAGAGCCTGACAGATCACACCGACAACACACAGCAGCACAGGACACATTTAGACACCAGACCAGCAGTAGCTTTGGATTATTGTATTGTATGAAGAGCTCTGGTGCAGAGTTGAGATGTCAGAACACAAAGGGACCTACGTTCCACTCAAACCCTCCTACAGCGATGCCGCTGGCTGCCCCGGTGCCGGCCAGACCCACAAAGTGACCACTGCCGATGTTGCTGGCAAACAGAGACGCACCAACCTGCAAAAAGAGCACAATGAAAACGCATCAACGCCTATCACAGGGGCGCAGACACAATGAGACCAACAGAAATACACAAAAGAGAGAAATCAGTAAAACATATTGTCCCACAAAAAGTCTGGGTCCTGCACCAACCTGCAAAACGTGTTACAAGTGATACAGCAGCTTTATGGGAAGCAGCCACAACATCTGGCTGCTCATTAGGAATGAAAGGATGCAAACAGTTGGATCATTTGGATTTATTTCACAAGAACCAATTAACTTTAAGCCCCTTGACTATTTTCTTAAATTTCTACCTGAAAAACCATCCCTGGGCCCAAAGGATGAGAAAAATTTGGGAGAACTTTGAAATACAAAAAAGTCACCTTGTGATCACTGGACCGGAGTGAGATCAGAATAACTCAGGCAAAATTATTCATCAATACATCATGAAAACTGTAAATTAAAGAGTCTTACAAAAGTGATGCTAGTGGAATATTAAACATTTAAACTCAGTAGGAAAATTTGTACCAAATCTGACGCCACTGAAATGAACCATAACCAACGCTACATCCATTTCAGTCACAGTAGATGAGGCAGCGTCTTCAGTGAATGTGCCGCACAATAAATGGCTTTTTACCAGAGATACAGTCTGGTCCTGGTCCAGCAACCTGAAGCATGGATCGGGTTAAAGGGTCAATAGTAAGGTGCTGATATCAGCACTCAAACAGGCATTACTTGGAGTAATGATTCTTCCATTAAAGGTGCAATGTGTACGATTTAGTGACATCTAGTGGTGAGGTTGCAGATTGAAGCCAACTCCATCACTCCTCTCTTTGCGTATAGAGAACCTGTAGTGGACGTATTTCAACATAAATATGTCAGAGTCCGTCTCTACAGTCAGAGTTTGGTTCATCAGTTCTGGGCTACTGTAGAAGAAATTATCTCAGTGGAAGAAGACCGAGTCTCTGTGTAGATATAAAGAATAAAGAAAACAATCAAGACATTATAGACTAATGAAAACATAATTATGAGGACTATATTCCATTTCTACTGATGGATCCCCTTAAATCTTACACATGTGCTTTAAAACATTCCCTAACATGCTACTAGGGTACCTGAAGGGAAATAAAATTGTCTACAGTTTAACAGACTTCTGTCTGTCTATGGGACAGTGTTTTCTCACAGCGCTGCAGTGAAGGAATAATAACAAGCAGAGGGGGTTGTACTAAAGATGCTGTAAGTTTGGAACATATGCACTTTTTGAATATGGATGGCTGAACCTAACATCAGTTTTAATAATAAAAAAAGTTTAAAAAATCAGTTTTGAAATGTGGAGTGTGGCGTTTGACCCCAGTTACTTACATTTTAAAGAGCCCCTACTATGTGCATATCAGGTTTTACATTTTGATTTTTTGGTGTCAACTATAATATGTTTACATGCTTTAATGATCAAAAAAACCTTTTTCTTTCTCATACTGCACATTGCTGCAGCCTCTCTTCTCACTCTCTGTCTGAAACGCTGCTGTCTCTTTAAAGACCCCTGCTGAAAAGTCAAGTCTGCTCCGATTGGCTTGACAAAAGCGAGGTAATGTTGGTTATGTATTGTAACCCCAGATCTATGCATATAGGCAGAGCGACGTATCACTAGCAGTTCATTTTTTGTGTGAGGGTCAAACGAACCGCCAGGCAGGCGTTATGCAAATACTTTACATGATGATGTCTGTGTAACACAAGAAAAGCCTGGACAGGTGAGGAGCAGAGTTTCCTGTTTGTGTGGCCTTGTTAAGTTTGTACATCTTCTAAAGCTATGATGTACCAAAGGAAAGGGGAAAATTCGCATTAGATCAGCTGTTAAATAATGTCTGAAATAAACTGGGAGAATGATCACGACAAGCAACAGCATTCATTGAACACATGCCAGTTGTTTTGACACAAAAAAAAGTGTGAACCTGTCCTTTACATGACACCTGTCACTGGAAGGTTAAAGCAGGCTGATTCTGCATGTTTTAACCCAAACCGAGCCTTGTGATGGACTGTGACCTGTCCAGGCTGTTGCCCAAGTCAGCCGGGAGCTTCCTGCTGCATCCCTCTACAGGTCAGACAGTGTACAGCTGGTGGATAGCTATCAGCGGATGGACGTTACATTTAGAAGTGAACTTGTCAGCTCCAGTGTAGGAATGTGGCAGCGCTTTGTCTGAATGAACTCTGACATACAATATCGGTAGCATTTCTGCAGCTTCCTGTCATTTCCTGCCAACAAACTGCTTGTACTGTACATTTATTGGTCTCGCTCTCCTCTGAACTCACCGGCCACCAGGTCATGGTGCGTCCCGCCAGGAAATATCCTCCAACTGTCCCACGGTTGGTCCGAAACATGGACTGGAACACAGAGAAGTTCTGTCACTGTCAAATACAACGTTACATCCCTCTACTTGAACATGATAGCGGTTTAATGTATAAATCTCATTCAGCCCTCATCTCCTGATAATTACAGACCCTCTCGGGGGCACTTACCCAAATGCCAACACTTATAACCACGATGAAATATCCAACAATGATGGCGATGTCTGCTGGATTTTTGATGGTCACCTTGTCAGATGAGAGACCCTCCATGGCTCCACTCACACCTGAACACACGTAGTCCAACCTGGAGCTTGATTTAATGAGCCGTCTGTACGAGTCTATCTGCAGCTTTTATTTTAATAAGGCTACGTACTATTTGCACCTTCACCTGCCAAAAAAAACACCTATCAACGCGAGTGAAAGCTGAGCAGCACTGGGCAGCAGAGCCGAGGAGGTCGTTTAAACTGGAACTTTGGCCCACAGTGACAATGGGCAGATTCAGCACTTTATTTGTTAGAGTAATTATTAACACCGAGCCGTGAAAAACAACATTTTAGTCAGGATTTATACCAGTTTACATGCAGAACTGTTGACTAATCTATTTATTGAACATAAGTACCGAGAGTTAAAAGAAGTTTCACCAAAATATTAATGAAGGAAGAACAAAAAACTAATATAGAAACAGAAAATAGCAGTCAGGATTAATAATAAAGAGAAAAGTGATGCAGGAACTCAAAGAGGCACACAAACAATTAATTCACAACATGGGTCTGACATGTGGAGCGATGGATGGTATCAGAGCGCACCAAGATCAGCCTCCTAACGGCAATAATGTAGAAGCTCGAGGCCCGGATCCTGAAAAAGAGGAGCGTAAACCTGATAAGACTCCAACAAAAAACCAAAAGGCCTCTCCCGACCACCACCGAACAATCAGATGCCCTTATTTACCATCACAAGTGGGACTCATAGAGGCTGAGCTAACAGATGATCAGGGGAAGATAGATCAGCTGAGGACAGAAATGGTGCGGTATGTGAGGGAGGAAAAAGAACGAATGTTGGAACTTAAAGAACAGGTAACAGCAAGTGTTGCTGCGTTGCAGAAAGAGCAGGACACAGAGGAGGAATTGAGTCGCCAGGAAAACAGAGTTGAAAGTAGTGAGAGAAGAAGTGACAGTGGTAACAGTAAGTCCGATAGCAAAGCAGGGAGGTCAGCAGGTAGCTTAACCTCAGCATCAGCGAGACAAGAACAGAAAATGGATGAATTTAGTGTAAGAACGAAACATGAGCAGAGAGAATATGGTGGTACTAGAGCAGGTTTAGGTGACAGGCCAGAACGGGATGAAGAAGAGGATGAGTATGAGTGTAGACATTTACATGGAGCAACATTTACAGGGACATTGGAGGCATTCCCAGAGGATCTACCTCATCCAGACACCACCAGGAGAACATGTCATCTGAGGGACAGAACGATCCTGAAGCCGCCTGAACGATATAATGCAAACAAATCAAAACCTAACTGTGACCCCTATACCGGAGAAAAGGGCGGTAACCAGATGCCCTTACTGCATCACCTATCAGCCATGTATAGCATTACATACACGTAGAGGCGTGAGACTCACAGTTAGGGTCTGAGCACTACAGTGACCCTATTGTAACCCTTGTGATAATTTTTGAAATGCGATTTTAAGGGACCTAAACATGCACGAAAATTCACCAAAATCACCACACACACATCAGGACTGGCGAAAATGTTGATATTTTCAGGGAGTTGGACATGTCAAGGGCTGCAGGGTGGCGCAGTTGGTTAGCACTGTTGCCTCGCAGCAAGAAGGTCGCCGGTTCGCGGAGGCACCGGAATCTTTCTGCGTGGAGTCTCCATGTTCTCCCCGTGCAGCGTGGGTTCTCTCCGGGTTCTCCGACTTCCTCCCACAGTCCAGAAACATGCTGAGGTTAATTGGTGATTGTAAATTGTCCGTAGGTGTGAATGTGAGTGTGCTTGGTTGTCTGTCTCTAAGTGTAGCCCTGTGATAGACTGGTTACCTGTCCAGGTGAACCTGCCTTCACCCTGAGTCAGCTGGGATAGACTCCAGCCCCCCATGACCCTAGTGAGGATTAAGGTGTAGAGATGATGCATGGATGGACGTTTTATAGTGTTATTTGATTAATACCCATCACACTGCAAAAACACTCGATCTGACCATTGATGAGCCCGTGTTAAAAGTTCTCACTGTATAAAATAAAAAACAAATAAAGTCACAATGAAAACACAAGTAAGCAAATAGTCCTTTAATCATTTCATAGCACTGCTTTCATCCATTTGCCTTTCAGTTCACAAAAGTCATTAGGTTGTACAAATGAGGGCAGCTTGGCTTCTCTGAATGGTCGCACAGCGTGTAGGTGTGGACGTGTGTGAGGAGCTCGTGTTGAACAGAGTTACGCCTCGGCATAGAAAACATGCATGCGTACACAATCACACACTTTTCACGTGTCATACAAGCTGTAAGCACACCGAGGAAAAGGAAAGCAGGTCGTCTGACATTTCTGGGTGAAAATTCAGAGCATGTTGTGGGAACTAAAACAGACAGTGTGGTGTTAAGATTTCTGGAAACACAAACTGAAGCTCACAACAACAACAAAAGAAAAGAAAAAAGAAACTCCTCTACTGAGTGTTTGACTACCTGGTGCTGAGTTACAGCACCGTACTGACGTGTATCTGCTACTAGTCCTATTAGTTCGTTTTGGTCGGCCACACACTTTGGTTTCTTACAATATGGGGTTGGTTTCACAGAGATGGACTTGGATCTAATTTATAGTCTGACTTTAGTTAAACATCTGAACTTTTCTGTTTATCTTAAAGCTGCAGCGTCAACGTTTTCAACCTCACACGGGGAGTCCTCAGCTTAACCCACTTCGACTTTGTAAAGCCTGAATACGGACAAGAGGAGGTGGGGAAGTCTAGTTTCCTCTACCAGCTCAAAGGCTTCTCTGGAAATCTGGCCCAGAACCATGCTGCCTACCTCAGCTTTACGTGGGACTATTTCCCAAACAAACACGGCAGACCGAACAACCGCTCGGATTCCAACCAAATCTAACAGCAACAAGAACATTTCACTGAGACAATTCTGCACAGAGTGGACCACTGCACTCTTTAAAAACTTGCCTTGTTGCTCGCTGCAGAATATTATCCGCAAACCCTGAATTCTGAGCCACGTCTTCTTTGTGCCTCCGAGTGTTACCAAGGAAACACAGTTCTAAGTCAGCCTGAGGGTCGGGGGTTGACTTTCTCAGCTTAAAATAAGTCGGTCATTATCTTTTTTTAAACCGTCTTGTAACTTGCATCTTAGAGCAAATGCTGGTCTCTAAAATGTGTCCGCGAAGTCGACCCCAGACGCTTGAAACCGTAAACAGAGACGGTTACGGTCGCCGTACAACAAAAAACTCCTACGCTGGGGTTTCACACCATAATTAATGAAAGCCTCTCGGTCCACCGCGATGCTACGTCGTCCCTGTCGCTGTATCTGGAGCAACAGTGGTAACACATCAACACCATTCACCATGAAAACTAAACTGGTTAACGGACGCGGGCTGAAAGAAGGAGATCCTGGAGTTCTGTTTGATTTTACATAATTAGTCACACAAATCAAAGTGAGCAGTGTACCGTCTATTCTGTATTTGAAGAAAAACAAAGAGCACAGTGTCTTTAATCTGGGGGGTTTCTACGCCTTCTGCCTGTGGTGTTAAATATCTGCTGTTAGATGGGAAATTCCACTGTTCTGCTCTTGAAGGAGACAGTCGCTGTAACACGATGACCTGGAAAGATGGGAGGATGGTCTGACTGGGAAAAAATAGGAAATGCACTTTTGATTGGATCGGTGGATAAACTGGTGGAAAACAGTGAAAGGCAGAGACGACCCTGAACTGGAGTCCACTGGGAAAGAGCATCACTCTGAATTATTACTGGCCTGGTTTCCAAGTTGCAGCTAAACAACTTGTTTCTGGGGAGATGTATAGTTTAGAGAACGTCCTGGCACCCAAAACAACAAAACCCTTTAAAATACATTTCAATAAATAATGTGCAATGTCAGTGTGAGTGAACGATCCTCAACCTCCACGCCGAGTACATTCAGGTTCCTGTGGGCTGAGACGGCGGCCCACCTGGCCTGGAGGTTCAGGAAGGATGCTGGGTAGAGTCTAGACACAAGGATACTGTCGGTCGTATTCCCAGACGGCTGCACAACACCTTCATACGCTTATTGCTGGAATTACACAGTAAGATGGAGCTAAAACTAGAAAGCAGATTCCAGGAGGACAGTTTTTCACTGCAAATCCCATTTGATGGTGGGATTTCTTTTTTTTTTTTTTTCTACTTAAAAGCACACATTCTCTTCCTGTGTGGGTTCATATTATCTATAACTCATATCTGCACATTTCTTCTGCTGCGATGCGTCCACTTGTTTCAGACACAATGAACGTAAAGACTCTGAAACTGAATAAATGAGCCACTGGTTGACTGTTTGGAAGGTTTTCTCCAGGTCCCAGTACAATTTGCTTTAAATCAGGAGCCAATGACAGAACTGGATGTTTAGCTTTGTGCTCAAACGGTTGAAACCATCCTTCTGTTTACGACGTCCAACTCGCCTCCTTAAAGAAATACTTCACTCAGTTTCTCAAGCTGTTATCAATTCCTCACTTCCCCCTCGTCAAATGTCTGAATATCTTCAACCAGTTATAGTTCAAGTACCTCTGAATGAGTCCACTCTGGACCCATTCATTTTTAATAACTTCTGCATTTTATCTCAGCCCTCCTCTCTTGGCCGGGGTCTTGGAAAAAACCACCGCTGAGCAAATCGTTGACTCCACAGCACGAACGGCAGCGGGCTCAGTGCAGGGTTTTCAAAGGTTTAAATTATAATAAAAAGGCTTCAGCCAGCACTAAAGGAAACTCACCAGCGCCAAATCACGAGAATTGACATTTTTCAACCCGTTTTGATCACTGGGGTTCAATTTACTCGAGCATAATTTACATTTTTGCCATCAAATAGTCAGAAAGTGCACAGATTCCAGTCAAAGAAAGCATCACAGACTCTCTCCCTGTAGCGTGTGCAGAGTAATCACGCTAACTCCTACAGGCCCGTTCTGAGCCAGGAAAAACCCTGCCTTCATAAACGTCAGTGACAAAGCTCCTCTTAGTACGAAAGTAAGTTCTTCTGCCAGCTGCTGTTTGTGGAAAACTAACAATCTATTCCACTGCTTTCACATCTTGCTGCAGCTTTAAATGCAGGTGGCCACGTGATTTCAAATGAGTTGAAACATCAGGTAAAACTCCCGAGTTGGTTTGTTCCTGTGTTTTTAATATTGAATTGTAAGTGGCCTGTTGACTCGTCCCAGTGCTCGTACAGAGTGCCACTTACAGCGTCTCGAGGCTTGGGCTGTGCTCTTCAAGTTAGTCTGACTCACCGGATGTAGACTTGGAGAGTAAACCTACCATTTCACACAGGATGCTCTTCCCTCGTTAATATCTGCATGTTACTGTTTTCAAAAACAACAACAACCTTCGAGCAGCAACCTTCAAGCTAAAAATGTTTTCCCAAGTACTGGAATAAGTCGTGCAATAAGCCAAGTCTGCATGTTTTATGAAGGGAATTAACCATTTTTATTGAAGTTCTTGCATCCCTGCATGCAGTTGTTATGCTAAAAGAGCTCCCTGTCACTATTTTGCAGAAGTCACTGCAGCTCCTTCCCCCTCCCAAAATGACTCAGACTGGTTTAAAGAAGCACCAACAGGCTGCAGCACTCTTCCCCCCTTTAGCAGAATGATCATGAGGTGCAGCCAGACCATTCTCCAGCACTGACACGCTGCTACGTGAGACTATTGCTGTCCAATCCTTTACTAGCATCACTTTTATACTTTCCATTTTTATGCAGATGACACCCAGACCTAGTTCTCACTTCACTACAACAAAACACAAAACTACCCCACAGATGTAAAAGACTTTCTTCAGCTAAACTCACACAAATCAGCATTCGTTATCACGAGTCCAGACGCTGCCACCGAGCACGTCTCCCCCCGTTTAGGCTCCCTGTTCTCTGGCATTAAAACCCAGAGCAGGACTTTAGGTGTTATCTTTAACAAAAACCTTCATTTTCACCACCAGGTCCAGTCTATTGTTCATACTTGCTTTATGCACCTTTGAAACATGTCAAAAGTTAGCTCATTTCTATCCACAGAGCACTGGGAAACCACACATCCTGGTTACTGTAAGTCGCCGTCTTATACAATACCATCCATCAAACCTCTACCGGTGCAGACTCCTGCAGCAGGACTGCTCACTGATACTAATAAAAGAATTCACATAGCACCTGCTTAGCATCCCTTCACATGTTGCCTTTATGTTCTGGAATTGACTGTAAGTTTGTACAGATAAACATCAAGGCAGCATCTCCATCATCGTCCCTTTTAACGCTGACTGCAGCCTTAGATCCAGAGGTCCATTCGGTATTTTTCATGCAATTATTTCTGATTTTGCGCACATCTCTGTAAAAATGTCTTTGTTTCTTGAAAGGTGCTCTATAAATAAAGTTATTAACACAAGGAAAAACTGTCTACAAGCAAGTGGGTTTATGATATGTTTCCTCAAGTTTATTTGTGTAGCCCTTTCTGGCAGTGTCGAAGGGCTCCACCGGCCCGCGTCAGACAAAACACAAAGTTTATGCAAATTAAGTGGAACAAAGCATTGTCAGAAATGTGCCGGTATCCTTGTGTCTGAACTAGACGCTGACGAGAAATTCACAGCATTGAAGTGATTTCCAAACTGCCATAAAAATATTACATCAGCAGCAAGCTGAACATAACATGAGACTTTTAAGAAAACTACTCAAAGGCCCTTTTCTCTCTCAAAGGACTTCACTGTTCTGACGTATAGTGAATTAGGTTACATTCAGGTGCACGTTGCCTGACTTTTAACCAACTTCTGGTTCCGCTTCATCTCCATCTGCATGACTGTCAATGATGATACGCTTCATACCATCCAGTCCATCATAGGCCTGCTCTGCGGCTGCACTCAGGCTGTATAAAATAGTGTTTTCCTTGTGACTCGGTTTCACACACCAAAATTTCAAGAGGTCAACAAGGAGCTAGTTCGGCCTGGAGCTCATCTCTGTGACACACGATCGGCTGCCTCTCCAGGCACACTGATCCCTAGTCGGGCTAGTCAGAGGGCTTCTTGCAGTTTTCTTTGGCTAGTCTCAGTCTGGACAGGATGTGTTTCTTAGGAAATTTCAGAGTGGTGCACCCGAACTGGCTCACCCCTCCAGTGTCTCCAGGGAGTTTTTCCCGTCTCTGGACCCAGCTGCGCCAGCCGGGTTTCCAACAGTACACACTGTCATAGAACCGCGAGCCGTTTTCCCCGCCCAACACATAAATCCTCCTTTTCCACCTGGCCACACCCCCGGCTGCAATCCGCCGTGGCAACCCGGGGAAAACAACGGGGCTCGGGGCTCGGTCGCTTCCGCCACCTGCACCCCCTCGCTGCTCTGCGCTGACCATCACGCCTCCCCCCGTCACCTCCCTCTCTACACCCGACCCCCTGCCCTCTCTAAAGAACAGCACACGACCGGTAGCATCTAAAGTCTCCAGGTTGGTGTAGTTCCCATCCAGGAACTTTGTAGTATCCCTCATGTATCCCCCGATGGCGCAGACTCCCCCTCGCACCGCTACTCCTCCAGCGAGGCAGGTGGCACCAGAGTCCAGCGCCACACGAGTCCAGCAGTCTGTTAGGGTGTGATAAATAAGCACACCCGAGTGGACAACAGCCCGGTTCTGTTCAAGCGTGGTTCCACCCAGAAGGTAAAGTCGTCCACGTAGTGCCGCACAGGCGAAGGCGCGCAGCGGGAGCGGCAGCCGAGGCCCGGGGCCCCACTGAAGCGTTGTCAGCTCCAGGGCCTCGCTGGAGTCCAGCAGGGCTGAGCGGTTGCTGCCACCCAAAGCATAGAGTGACTCCCCACAGCCCAGCAGACCAAGCATAGCCCGAGGCTGGACCATCGAAGGCCGCTCTATCCAGCGGTCCAACACAGCATCGTATTCATGCACAGCTGCAGAGACAGAACCTGTCCGCAGGATCCCACCAGCTACAAACAGCCTGTCACCCACAGCCGTGCAGCCGGGACTCACAAGTGAACCCAGTGCTGCTAACTTCTCCCACTTCCCTGTCCGAGGATCAAAGCAGTCCACGGTGTAGTCTCTGGCAGCTAAATTCTCATCTTCTCGAGGTGTCAAATCCACGCAGACTATCTTCTTCTCAAACATTCCCTCGCGTGGTCTCAGGGGCCCGCCGAGGCCTTCTCCTGCCGCAGCAGGCCCCAGCTCCTGGCTCAGCCTTCGGCTCTCCTCCTGGGACAGCAGCCCTGGACGCAGGTGGTGAAGCAGTGCAGGCATGTGGGCGTAGCGGTCCAAGGGCTGGTGCTCTGCCCAGCGGCGCGCTGCATCGTAGACCTCCGCCTCAGAGTCCACTCCCAGTCGGTCGGAGCTCAGGAGGCTGCCTAAGGTACCGTGGTCCAGCAGCAGGAAATCCTTCTGCCGGGCCACCCGGGGAAAGTGCTGGGCTACTAGCCGCAGGGAGGCACGCAGCAGAAGCTGGTCATGGTGAGAGCGAGCCAGTGAATACATCCCCAGACAGTTATCCACTGAGAGGTGCTCAAATAGAAACCTGGAACGATTAGAGAGGAGAGAGATGACAGAGGAGGAGAGAGGCAGCAGAGAGAGAAGGACAAAAAAGAAATGAAACAGGAGGGCTTAATATCCAAAAGGCAGAAGCTGGCTTGTTTACTCAAAGCTAATGTCGAAGCAAAACCATCACCACCTGAAGCCGAAAGTTTACCTGGAGCACAAGTCTTGGAGGGGCATGACCTGAAGCCGGTTGGCAGCTACAAACAGATCCTCGGCTGTGTCCAGAGAGAGCCCTGCTTCCCCGGTGTACACGAACTGGATCACGGTCTCCATCACAGACGGTGTCACTTCCTCCAGTCGGATCTCAGTGAGGCGGGACTCCACCAGAGGGCTGGTGAACATGGCCCGGAAGTACGGACTCACGGCGGCCAAAAGGACTCTGAGGAGAGAGAAGGTTGGAAGGACGATGAAGATGTTCATTCGTACCACATGCAGACGATAGTTTTGCATTTTACAGCTTTCTAAAAGGACTGAGCTGACCAGTAACATGCCAGATTACATCTACTAGTGAATCCAACAAAACAAAACCCTTCATAAATGGCTGCTCTTTCCAGTGTGTGTGTCTATAAAGTGAGACGCTGCCTTGTCCGGTGAGTCAGTCTCACCTGTGGCACATGAACTTCTTTCCCTCAACGAGCAGAGTAACATCACACAGCTGCTGAGCATCCAGGAGCTGCTTCAGCCCTAAAAATCACAGGAGAAAGAGGTGGGAGGAATAAAAGCGAGGGACAACAAAGAGGTAGAGGAAGGCCAACCTTGTCGTTTTTCTGCCTCACCATGTGTGATGTAGTCCCCCAGCGGGGTGGTGCTGTCGTCGGGGAAGTCCTCCTCTTCAGAGTCGCTGTCCGACAGAGGCTCCCCTCCTCCCCCGTCCCCGTCCTGCCATGGCTGGGGACGCCAGGTGACTGTGCCCCCCCGCACAGCGTTCATCTGGGTTCACATACACAAACATATGCATCATGCACTTAAAGTGAGCAAACACACAACAGGTTCCACACATTAACCTTTATGCATGCAAGGCCTGCTTTCATAAACAGAGGCTTAGGACACATAGGACCCACACAAGACCTGTGAAAATCCCTGATCCAGACACTATACCTGTATATTAGTGTTGTACAGTGTAATTACAGCTTTGTGTGTCTGTGGCCTGCTCTGGTGTCCAGGTGTGGTCCTATTTCACCACAGGGTAACTCTCCATAAAGGCTGCCTACATTAAATGACACAGCACACTGTTGCTGTAGCATGTGGATGTGTTTTTTGTTTTTTGTTTTAGCTTTCCTTACCTTTGCTCTTCTTCTCGTTTCCACCGTGAAAGCTGGTTGGGTCTCACTTCGAGCAGGAATCGGTGAGACCGTGTGGAGCAGGCTAGCTGTGTCCGAGTACCCCGTTTATTCTCCGTGAACCTGGAAGCATCTGGTTGTCTCGGGGCTCCGGGCTCAGCTGAAAGGCTCGTCCCGGCCTGTGGTGAAGCCGCGTCAGGCTACTCGCTGCTCATCCAGCCCGGTGCTCACCATCACCACTCCTGGCGGACCGAACTAGCCTAACGGGGGAGCACTGCTCCCGGACAAACGCGTCTCGTCGTAACACACATCGGTCCGCCGCGGCATTGTGCACACACGTCCAGCTCGGTGCTGAGCCGGTGCGGCAGAGTTTTTGAAGCCCACGGGACTGAAAGCAGGACTGAGTTGAGCTTCAGTCGGCCGCACTTGTCATGTCTGAACCGGATTACCGCAACGGTAAACCTCCGCCGCTCTGATTGGCTGACCTTTGACTCGTGACGACTGTTTGTTGGTTTTCCGCCGTTGGAAAAATGTAAATATTAACGTCTGCTTCTTCGACGTTATGTCACCTCCGTCTCGTTAAACACCCAACGCGTTAAAATAAAGTTAAAACCGTGCTTTCTAACCGTTTTGTTTTCATTCACAGTCGTTTAAATAATAATTTCCGCATTCGTGTTGCATTCAAGGAGACAATGGACGTTTTGAAGCCAGAAGTAGAGCTCCCTCTGCTCACAAGCAGCCAAAACAGAAAAGAAGAGAGAATAAGAAAACATTATATTCATGTATTATTTAAGCATTAATCCAAATACCGTGAAGCGCAAGTAGAGCTGACCAAAAGCCTACAATGAGTGCAGTAGCGATATTTCCTACACGCCTGAACGCGACATCCCCTAGCAGACAAACATGGCGGCCTGCATGGGCATGGCTGGCAGAGTTGGAGGCATTGCTCTGGCTGCGTTAAAGCCGGTAACCAGGCAGTGTTCGAGGCAGAGGACACGCGTGTTCGTCCAGCAGCGGCTTTCACACGGAGCCCGGAGCAGTTTGTACGAACACGTCCGTGAAGGCTACAGCGACAAGCCGGAGCTGGACATGAGATGGGTGTGCGAGGAGACCGACAAAGTCATCGCTAATGTGGAGAACAGGAAAGGAGACCTGACCGGGGACGATGTCAGGAAGATTGTAAGCGCTCATCAGTCCTCTGTGCTGCATTATAAAGCAATGACATTTATCATCCATACCATTAACATTAGCTGTGGTTTGTGTCTCATTAACAAATCCTATCCATATGTGCAGAAAACTCAGATTTAAGTAGGTGTGCACAATATTAAGGGACGTGCACATGACTTGCAGTGAATAAACAAACATTTAGGTATATTAGCTTTACATTTGTTTCTGGTTTATTAGGTGCAATGCTGGCATAGACCTCAAACACTGAATGGCCATTGAATAAACAAACTTTTTTGAAGATGCATTTATTCAAGAAATTGCATATGAATATCAAAACAAATAAACAGAACATAAATTTATGCAAGACACAAGAAATCACGTTTAAATTCCCCTGCTCCCTTGCAGTCACCACCAAAGTGGCACTAATTAATCTGAGGGTGTCTGACTGCTCGCTGGGATTCATCTGATTCCTCTTGTCCTCATGTCATCTGACAGCTCAAACATTTATATGTTGACCATAGAAGCACCCTGTGTGTAAATACAATGACTTCTCTTATTTATCACATTTCAGGCAGTCTTTTGTGATGTAAATATTGCAATGCCAATGAAACTATGACACATTTAAGGTGAGCACGAAGGAACTTTCCCACTTCAGCAGATTAATCTTAAAGCAGTCTTCTACTGGCCGTATGATGACTGGTGTTGAAACTTTGAAGTGAAGTAAAAAGTAAAACACATTTTTGTTGTGGTGATGGGATCTTTATTTCCTAAAAGTGTGACTGTCTTTAGCAGCAGGTCACTGTTACAGCAACATGAGCTTCTAAATGTCGTTCAGACACAAATATCTTCATCAAGTAACCACACATAAATGAAGAAACAATGAAAAATACTTTATTTATCCCAGAAGGGAAATTCAATAAAAACTAAATTAAAAAAAACAAATAAATAAAACAATAAACTTAGTAGTCTTACTGACTGACTTGGAAATTTGCCTTGTTTCAAATTATAATAGATTTTATAATGTAGTTTAAATATTTAATATAAACATCATATGAATAGAGGAAATTAATAAGACCCAGTAGGTTCACATGCATGTGGAGTTTGACTCCGTAGACTCATTATGTTTATCTTGATTCAAAATAAAAGGACAGGTTGCTGCTTTTCTAAAAGAAATGACTAAAAGTTGAGTTTAAATTTACTTTTGTTCACTTGAATTCTTCAGTTTCACGCCGACTGTGCTTGCTGTTCACTTCATCAAACTGACTGTGTTTGTGTTGTAGGTTTGTGTGTGGCAGCAGCTCCAGGCGGTGAGGACAGAAATCTCTGAGCTGGAGGAGGAGAAGAGACGCATCAGCGAGACAGTCAGAGCACTAGTGGTGAGTAGAGCTTATTATCGGTCATCATTGTTATGGATTCAATCTACATCAAACTGTCTCTCAGAATTAACACATTCGTCTGAAACCTCCATTTTCGCTGCAGTTTGACATTTTGTGTCGTCACAAGTTGTGAATATATGAAGCTACAGCTACATAAATGGTCTTTTCCTCACAGAGCAAGAAGGACAAGAAAGCCCTCGCCAATGTAAGTTCGGCTTCACAACCTCTTATCTTTTATTACTTCTTTTCTTTCTATTCTTTTATCTTCATTCAATCTTGGCGTCCTTACTGCCTCGTCTCTGCCCTGATCTGTAATAAATCACACTTGGGCCCACATCTGAGTCCTTGTTGTTCATCCTGCAGGTTCCAGAATACAGCCAGAGTCTGCAGAAGGGCCGAGACATCCGCAACAGACTCATTCATCTCTACTCCAGAGAGACAGAGCTGGACCAGGAGCACTACGTCCGGGCGCTCAGGCTGCCCAACACCTCGCACCCTGATGTGGTGAGGATTTACTGCGCGCTCACACTTTGTCCTGACAAGCTCGGGGGCGATCTGCTGTGAAGGTTACGTTTCTCTTTCCTTTTTCAGCCAGTTGGAGATGAAAGCCAGGCGAGGGTGGTGGAGCTCGTTGGCCAGAAACCAGGTAATTGATGTGGTGAGACGTGTGGATGAATAAACTTTACATGCTTGACTCCTATAGCTTTTAAAACACTAAGATTATTAAATGTGTCCTGTAGAGTTTGACTTTAAGCCCAGAGGCCACGTGGAGCTGGGGGAGAAGCTGGGGCTCATCAGGCAGAGGTGAGGACAAGTCTGCTGTTATTAAACATCTGCTCCACTTGCTGTTCTGTCTGTGCATTGCAATATTTAGTCTCATGTAGGCTATCCACACTGATTTAATCTTTACGTTTCCTCCGCTGCAGGCATCTGGCTCACGTCTCAGGCCACAGGTCCTACTATCTGAGGGGAGCAGGGGCCAGACTTCAAATCGCACTCCAGAACTTCGCCTTCGACACAGTGCAGCGACGAGTACGCATGTTTTATCTAAAATGATTGAACTTGATCTCTCAAAAGTGAAAAAAAAAATCTATTATTTTCTTGAGATGTAGACGAGCCAGTCTTGAGTTTTCCTTCCGACTCCTGCAGGGCTTCATTCCCATGGTTGTGCCTGACATGCTGAAGGCGGCGGTGTTTGTGAGTAACAGAACTCTGTGCTACAATAGCAGAGTGTTATTTAATGAAAAAAAGTGGGATTTGAATGCTCAGAAATTGCATTAAACCACGATACTCTGTGACATAAACAAAGTGTTGGTTAGATGTGTTGTTACGTGTTCATTTTAAGTGGTGTAACTGGGTGCAGCGACGCAGTCTCACACTTTGTCTCATTGTCGTCTCTTTTCTTGTCCACTTCCAGGAGGGTTGTGGGATGCAGCCCAATGCCCATCGCTCTCAGGTCTACTCACTGGACCCGGCACGTTTCCCAGACCTCAACCTGGCTGGGACTGGAGAAGTCGGGGTGGCGGGTAAAGCTCCATTCTGCATCACTGTAATACAGTCGTGAACAAAAGCTTACATACACTAAAGACCATGTGGCAGTGTTGAGTTTCCAGTGACTCCATTAATTCAGAATATTCTCAGATCACTGAGACACGTGAATCTTTGTCATACACAAAAGAAGAATCTTGCATTTTAGTTCTTTCATAAATTTATTATAGGTCTTCTAGAAATATGACAAAATCTGCTGGCTAAAAAAATAAACACAGCAACTTGATTTATCAGTTTTGGTGACGTAGAACGTTGTGTTGATCAAATTTTTTTAGTGGCATCTTAACTTCTCGTGATTGTGATTAACTACAGCTGCTGACTCCTCTCAGCAAATTTA
The DNA here is from genome assembly GCF_000690725.1 of Stegastes partitus. Classification (NCBI taxonomy): domain Eukaryota; kingdom Metazoa; phylum Chordata; class Actinopteri; family Pomacentridae; genus Stegastes; species Stegastes partitus. Next base: position 191,985 of record NW_007578519.1, on the reverse strand, counting down.
AATTGGGCCCATTTGATGCACGCAATAGACGGTTTGGTCATATTTCCACAAGACCTACAATAAATCTATGAAAGAACTAAAATGCATGATGGTTTTTTGTGACAACAGAAAAAATCGGAGTTATCGGAGTCATTGGAAACTCAAGATGTACATGGTGGGGATTTAAACTTTAGTTTGCTGCTATAAAAACAAGGAGTGAGCAACAGGTAGTAATGGTCTATGGTTGCTTTTTGTAGGTGTTAAATGGTGTCAGACTCAACAGAACACTTATTCCACCCACGGCTTCAGGGAGCATCATGCAGAAACCAACAGCTGTAATTCAACCTATCTATAGTTCAGTTTCTTAACAGCAGCATTAGCTGTCGTAGTTCCTCTTCAGCCCTTTTCAGGCTTATGATATGAAACATTCGTGGCTTCGTCATTCTGTTAAACCTGATGGCCTTCAGATGTAGGTCATTTTTTTAAACATGCAAGCACACATAACACATAACCGCCACAGTATTGGAGAGAGCACACGTGATATTTGCAAGATTGAGCAGTAAATCGAGTCAGGTTTAATGTATAATAATGCACTGATCCAAAATCACTTTACAGTGCATATTAATGAACGTACAATCTCAATAGTTTACACAAGGTTGCAGGAAATATGCCGGATTTAGCACCAGGCTAATTTCCATCCGTTGTCCCACACATAAAAGAAAAACATACAGCTGAAATCCTATTCAGGCTTTGTGACAAAAGATTTAACGGCAGCTTATAAACTGACTCAGCTGAAGAGAAACTGTACACATTTCCATTTGCTATTACATCCTGATTGATCTGTTACTGTCTCCGCCTTCATCGCAGCATAAAAGTATATTTATCATAGGCTGTGTAAGAATATATTTAGTATTATAATAATAATGTATCTGTGTTATACAGTCTATGATATTTATGGACGTTCCAGTTTGTAATAGATGTAAAATCGTAGGCCAAAGTAAACAAGAAAGACGTTTATTTATCCAAGCAGACTGTGTGTTTTGTGCTTTCTGTGATGCTTTCGGACCCGTTTTGGTGCCAGACTCGCTTCACACACCTCCAAGTTTATTGTGTTCCTGTGCGTGCCCATCTGTCGGCGTTCAGCTCAGACTTGTGTCGTGCTGGAGTGATAGAGAGGCGTTAGCAGGTCCGACCCAGTGAGACGGTGGCTGTGACTTCTGTGGAAAAGTGAGCAGGGTGCTTATTCAGACAAATGGCGTCAGATTAAAGGAATGTGTCTGATAAGAACACAAGTGTTTTACATCGATCTAAACAACATCAGCCGGTCAGGGTTGGTTCTGTCCTACGCTTTGTATAAAATGGAATCATCTATTTGTGTCTCTCTTCCTCAGGGTACTTCATGGATCACGCAGTAAACTGGAAGGACCTGCCCGTCAGGTTAGAAGCACCTCTCGCTCCTAGTTTGCTGCAGGTTGAGCGTTGTTTTGGAGTAACTGCAACTGACACGAGCTGTCGTCTGTCACTGCAGGACGGTGTGCAGCAGCACCTGCTACAGAGCGGAGACGGACACAGGCAGGGAGACATGGGGACTCTACAGGGTTCATCACTTCAACAAGGTCAGAACGACGCACAGACGGGAGGTTTCAGTCGGATCCATGTGTCCATTTTTTA
>NW_007578519.1:185317-189305 GCF_000690725.1 Stegastes partitus | reverse complement strand
CACACACACAGAATCACACAGTCTCTGTTGCACAATGGGGAAAAATGCTTAAATTGCGAAATTGAGATGTGTGCTTCCCCCTGTTGTCTCTTAAACAACACCAGCAGTGAGAAATATTTATGTGGAGACGGGAGCAGAAGCTGTTGACGTTTCCTTGGAGATGTTTGAGCTTTGCCAGTCAAACACACTTGAATTATGAGAGCGCTGACCAAAAAAAAGAACAAAAAGGAAGATAAAACTTCCATGTACTGCTGCATATGTGCAATAAACACATTCCAAAAGACGATGAGCAGGAATCATTCTGCACAGCTATGTACTGGATCGGCCCAGATATCGGACAACGTTGATTATAATAAGTCATCATGAATTTATTGTCTCCTGAGCAACAAAACATATGACACAGACCTTCTGTAGCTCATCGAGACAAACTGGTCGAATGAGAACCTTTCAGGACTCACTGACTTAAAACACTGGAACAACATTAAAGCTGCAAACAACCCGTAAAGCAACACTAGAGGACTCTGGTGCTCTGTCTTAGTTATGTTTTGCTTGTCAAGTCCTTAACTATGAGATGAACTCCCGTTTTTTTAAAGCTCATATAGTTTGTCGTCGTCGTGTCAGACAACGTACTGGAGATCTTTCTTACCCGACATAAACGCACAGTCCAGCCTGTTTATCATTAGAGGTATTATCTTTAGGCCTTGTTCACCATCTGCGCTCAGTTTAAGAGTTAATGCCCAATTACACCTTTAACAATGCTCCTGTTTTGTTATTATTGTGCAGCTGGTCCTTGCTCTTTCTTTAAAATGCCTACAATATGTGAAACGTAGTTAGAGGAGCTTTTCTTTGGGTTGATCTTGCATTGAATTTATGTAAACAGAATTTAAAAACTACACAAATTTGGCCAACTTTCTTGGCGTTTTTTTTTTTTTTTTTCCATTTTTGCGGTTTGATTTTGAGGCCAAGCTTGTGTTTGTGTGTGTTTTCCTTCAGGGTGCTGGACATGCCGACTCAGGAACTGGGTCCCCCAGCGCACAGAAAGTACGACATCGAAGCCTGGATGCCTGGAAGGAACAGCTATGGAGAGGTCAGCCCCATTCATTCATTCATCACACAACTGCTACCTACTTGTTTACCTCTTTTCTGCTTAATAATTCAGGTATTTAGGGAGTTAAACTGATGATCTGATTCACCAACATGCCTTCACTCTGCAGAGTCACTGGAGACTCCCCTTATTATGAACTGGAAGTAAATAAATGTAGATTCTGAGGTGTTTTTCTCTGTGTACATCAGATTTCCAGTGGGTCCAACTGCACAGACTACCAGAGCAGACGCCTCAACATCGTGTATGAGCGAGAGGACGGCAGCCTGCAGTACGCCCACACAGTAAGACTGCAGATGAGGCGACGCTGCTGTGCATCTCTGCTGCTTTACATTGCAGCAGTGAACCACCTCCATGATGTGTGTCGTGTTTTTCTTCTTTGTTGTAGGTGAACGCCACAGCGTGCGCCATCCCTCGAACCGTTATCGCTATCCTGGAGACCCACCAGACCAAAGTAAGACAACAACAGGCCTCGTTTATATTAAAATATTGCATCACAAGGCTCCAGAAGTCATTCTTGTCCAACGTTGAATGAAGATGATGCTCAGTGCAGGACAGAGATGATAGTAATAATAATAAAGGTCGAAATCTTCAAACACTGTGAAAACATAGAACTGAAATTCAAACAGAGACCCAATTTTTTTAAAAGACACTTTTTTTTTCAAATATGTAAAAATATGCGCCTCTCTCTGTTTATCTCTTTCAACAAATTAAAACTTACCCTGTGTGCCTCCACTGGGTTCGGTGTTTAATGTTTGTAATATTGAGGTGGCTCCCCCTTGTGACTGTTGTCATCAACAGTATCGTTTTGCAAATTCTAATTTATTGCAGTAGAATTGCTGACTTAATTGTGTAAAATTAACGCCGTGGTTTCACATTTTCCTGAGGCAGCGCAGCCGAGAAAGATCACCCAAATCATTCTGAAACTTATTTTGCACAGCGCTAAGGGAACCGTAATAAAGAATGTATTGAAAGATCTTTTCTTTATGAAGAGGACTTTTAAAGAGAGTCACATGACGGCAGCGTGATTAAACAGTTAAGACACAATCTAAAGCAAACAAGAGCGTCTGCATGATTTTTTTAAAGTCTCAGTTTCTGCACAACTGCTCGTAAATTCAACCTCAGAACTTTTAAAGTAAAACATCAGCTTCTCCTAAATTCTCTGTTTTAGGAATCCTAAAGCACTCCAGTAGTGATGACGCCAGATCTAAACATAGTGGTTATGTGTTTTAAGATGAAAACGCATCAGTGTGTAGGAAGCTTCAGAGCACATGTGTCAAACTTAAGGCCCGCCACATCGCTGTATGTGGCCCGCGAGAGATGTGTGTTTCCCAATCTGATAAATTAATGGCATTTATGTAATATAGCATAATATAATGTTATAATAAAATAATTTAGGTTATAGTAACACAGCAATGTGCCTACATGTAGGTTACTTTTAGATAATGGTATGCACAATCATTTTAAATAGAATAAATGATAATCAAATGCCGAGACAATCATTTAACAATACCTTAAGGCGTTGTTAAATGTGTACAGTCTTACAGTTACGACTGACCCTCTGAGGGCAAACACAAAGCCTGTGTGGCCCCAGGATGAGTTTCACACCCCTGGAACAACTTTAACCACAGCAGCTTACACTCGGTTACTGGGAACAGCTTAGAGCTCAGCAAACAAAGACTTATTATCACATAAAATAAATAAAAATGTGTGTAGAAACTAAACCCGCTGAGTTAGAACAAAAAACGAATACACAGAACATAGACGGGACATTTATCAGTTCAGTATACGAGGCTGCTGACAAAATACTCAATGCAAAAAGACCTGTACCATATATCTATAACTTCATATCACTTCTAAGGACTGGCCTTAATCACTATAAATATAATTTCATTATTTTGGCAGATGTGTCTTTGGTTTCTCGCTGTAGGGTTGTGGTCACTGCAACGTCTCTTTTGCTGACAGATGATTGATGGAGTCGCTACGTGGTCTCGTTCTCTGTCTGTCTCTCTGAGCGTTCGTTATCATATTCCTGTACCCAGCTAACCTTTAAATGTCTGACGAGGCTGAAGGTGTTTCAGTCTTTTGATCGACTTCCTAAGAACAAATTGCAGATTTACTGCCCTTTTTGGACACCTGGTAGAAACTGGTGAAGTTTAGCTAAACACACTGACAGCGTGATGAAAGTCAGCAGCCACAGGAGAAGAAGCTGTCTCAAGTTTCTGATTGTCTGATCTGCCTTTTAGAGAAACTATTTAAAACACACATCAGCCGCTAATGATCAGATAATGAGAATGGCAACTCTAATTCAAAAACTGCACCCTAACAAACACCAAGAAGCTCCATGTTTTCATAACTCCTTTCACATAACTGGGTGTAAAGTGTTTGTTTGTTGAAGACATTCTGAAACCTTCTTTACGTCACAGTGTTATTACTGAGGATATTTCTTCCTTCTTTCTCCTCTTTTGTCCATCTCCGCTTCATCCTTTCGCCCAGGACGGATCAGTGCGTGTCCCCCGAGCCCTGCAGCCTTACTTGGGTCTGGAAGTGATTGAGAAGCCAGAGTACACTCCGCTGAAATACATCGGACCCAACCAGCCCAGTCGGCCGCCCAGGCCCGCTCCTAAAGCCAGATAGTACAAAAAAATGGAACGAGGCGGAAACAAGATCACAAGTCAGGAGGGAAACCAGTACTGAACTAATGGAGGTGGATTTGTTGGATGTTCGTCTCCAGGTTGTTCAATACCTTCAAACTACAATAAACACAGTCTGACCGGTTTAGTTCAGTGTGAACTGAGGGCGTCAGTGCTTTGAAAGATGGATCAGATCACAATGCAGCAGTTTACTGTAATTAAGTCAATGTCGTCTGTTGTCGGATGCCATGAG